>NC_056746.1:1453444799-1453744799 GCF_019279795.1 Protopterus annectens | reverse complement strand
AGTGGTATGCATATTCATAACCCTCAATTGTTGACAAGTAACTGATAGTCAGACTTGTACATAGTCAGAGAATGTGCATGCAAATATACCTGTCATCCCAGCATCTCACCCAAAGTGTATGATAGCCATCAGCAGTCTCAAAACATGTTGCATTACACCTGCATCTTGTCAAGCCTGTACGTAAGACACAGGTCCCGTACATACTAATCTACAAACATACCATTGTACGATATAATGCCATTGGGTAGTGTAATAATACATGTAAGGGACAGACCACTGCAGTGACTACAAATGTTGTGAAAACTACAAGGATTTATTAGTTGTTAATTGAACTCTCTCTCTCTCACCCCTACCATATGTGCAAAAATAACTGATTTACACAACTCATTTGGTATGTCTACACTCCTAACCTTTGTTGGGACATACGTCATATTGGTTTATAAATATTCACATATGTTTCTATGCATGTGTCATGTTAAAATACTCCCATATTGATGTCCTCTTGCCATCAATGAAACCTATAAGTTTTGTAATGGCCACTGTTTACCCATATATGCATGTGTTCTACCTGCTCTGCAACTATTTTATACCTGGTGCCCTGGGTAATGGGAATACCTATGCATGCTGTTATAACTAATCATGAATGCTGTTGACTATTACTAATCCATATCTGCCTTAAACATGCTACAACATAGCTCGGATGAGAAGGCCGGTCCCAGCAGACCCACCTGTCCCACCTCAGCTGGCCATGGCACTGGGCATCAGCACATCTGGGACCCAGCCTGAGACCTCCTCATTCATTGGCCCTGCACCACCTTTGGGTGGAACCACCGCAGGGGATGGGGCTTGCCCCCCCTGGGAGCTGGAGCAGACAGGAACCTGTCACCTGTGGTAAGGTCTGGGCCGTGGTGCGTAGGGAGCTCGACAGGGAGATTTGAGACCACCTATGCCAGCTTGAAGGTCGAGTGGTGCAACTAGAGGGTGAGCCTGCCCCTCCTAGACAGCCACCAGCACAGCCACCTTCTGGGCTGTGAAGGTACAATGTTGTCCATATATATATATATATATATATATATATATATATATATATATATATATATACATACATAGCTATAGATATATACAGATATGTCAAGAACATACCATGTGACAATAAAGCAGTAAAAAAGAATGAAAAGGGAAACACCAACAACTCCTGTATTATGTAGTGATGTTGTCCTATGTAATATCAAGACTCCCTCAGACACACATGTGTCATTAATACATGCAAACATTTGTAAATTGCCCAAATACATTATTTGTGGGCTCATTGGCTTGCAACTTCCAAACAGCCCTCCCTGTCCAAGGTGTTTCCCCCTCACATCTGTCATATACCACCCCTGTATGTGTCTTGCTTGTATTGTCTGTCATCCTACCCAACCTATACTCCCTGATCATCCCTACCCTCCTTCCCCAACATCCCACTCTCACCTATACGTAAAATAAAAAAGTGCAATCTGTTTCCACAAAAAAAGCATGCCCCATACATAGCTGTCCATTTCACACATGTGTCCACTGGACACATGTAAACATTTCTAATTGGCATCACAACATACTATTGTTTTCCTCACCCCTCTCTCAGGGTTGTGACTGTCCAAATGTACCGCTGAATTTATTGCATATGCACAGCCGTTGCTGTAGAAGAAATGGACAGCTATGGACCTTCTCTACACCCTTCCTGCACATCCTTAGCTACCTTGCCTCCTGTCTTTCCCTCTTTGTGCCCCTTTTTCACCACTTTCCTATCACCCTTTTTTCTTTTCTTTTAAAGAAATTAGTGCAGCGGTAAGCGGGAGTAAGCACTTTTAAGCAACAGTGAGCAGGTTACAGCCTGTTTGCGCAGGGGTAGGCACTGCCTACACAGATTAAGCAATCAAGAAGGTAACTGAGAGTAAGGAACTGTAACCAAAAGTAACCACTGCTTACCATCACGCAAACCCGCGCACACCCTCTCACAACTGCTTAAAAGTGCCTTAATCACTCCGTATCCAACAGCCCTTGTTCTACCCAGCAACAAAATAAACGGCCTCTGCAAGGCTCAAAACCAGGACCCTGCACATCGCAGCCAATGTGATTTACCACTAAGGCATGGCAGATATACAGACATCGGATGTTATCACAAACATAGCATCCAGCACAGTCATTCAACAGTATAGGAAATATATTCCATTATGTAGATGCATGTTTGTGTGTTTATGTCCAGATATATATACATACATAGATATATACAGATATGTCAAGAACATACCATGTGACAATAAAGCAGTAAAAAAGAATGAAAAGGGAAACACCAACTCCTGTATTATGTAGTGATGTTGTCCTATGTAATATCAAGACTCCCTCAGACAGACATGTGTCATTAATACATGCAAACATTTGTAAATTGCCCAAATACATTACTTTGAGCATTTCATTTACATTAACAAAACAGTTCCTGTCCAATCATTATGCGAGAACAGTACTCTTGCAAGGTGCTGCGTGCAACATCATCATCATTAAAAAGTTAAATGGGGTAACCATAGAGGGACCAGTAGAGTCTTGTGTGCAATGCATTGTCTGCATCATGTGTACCTGGAACCTTTAGGATTCATGTACATACCAGGATTGTGTGCCTGAGAGAGGGGTGAGGACAACAGTAGTATGTTGTGATGCAAATTAAAAAGGTTACCCGTGTCCAGTGGACATGTGTGAGAAATGGACAGCTATGTATGGGGCAAACGTTGTTCTGGGAACAGATTGGCCATTTATTTCTATTTTCGTAATGTGAGAGTGGGATGTCAGGGAAGGAAAGCAGGTATGCTTGTGGAGGATAGGTTTGGTAGGATGACAGACAAGACAGCATACAAGGGCAGTATATGACACATGTGGGGGGATACACCTTTGATGGGGAGGGGTGTTTGACAGTCACAAGCTCATGAGCCCCCAAATGGAAACAGTGGGACGGTGGTCCCCACCCATGGGCAGCCACCAATGCACCTTTACAGCCGCAAAGGTGGCTGTGTTGGGGGCTGTCTAGAAGGGGCAGACTCACCCTCTAAATGTGACACTCTGCCCTTGAGCTGACATAGCTGGTCTCAAAACCCCTTATTGAGCCCCCTACACCCCATGGCCTGGACTGTACGGTGGCTGACAAGTTCCTGTCTGGACCTGCTCCCAGGGGGGGCAAGCCCCATCCTCAGTGGTGGTTCCAACAGAAGGTGATGCAGAGCCAACAGAGGTGGAGGACCAAGGCTGGGCCCCAGATGTGCTGGTGCCCAGTGCCATGGCCAGCTGAAGTGGGACAGGTGGTTCCGCCAGGTCCTCCAATCCCATACACCCTATGGTCTTGCAGTTTTAACACAGATAAGGCTTAGTAATAGTCAACAGCAGTCAGGATTACTTATAACAGCATGCATAGATATTACCATAAACCCAATACAACAGATGTCATACATTTGCAGAGGGAGCACAACACATGCATATATACTGGCTATCCAAAGCATAGATGACTTGTGACTGCAGCTATGAACAGTGGACCACTATTGGCATGTCACTGTGATAACCTCAGACAGTGACTGTCATACCACTGTTTCATGTGATGTATATCCAATCAGGGATGTGATGGCAGTAACTCTCATCACTGTCACCGTATACTGACTGCAATCCTTACACTATGCTTCTGCAGTTCATAGATGTGCGTTCTGTGAGTAACACAAGAAACAAATGACTCCACACACTGACCAGTCCACAGATGACCCTACAGATGGGGTTTCTTCACAAACAGAGCACTGTCTTGTCAATTATTAAAACATGCAGACTAGCCATTACCACACACAACTTGTTAAATTGGCAGTATTCTGAATGAAGCATAGGTACACTTACATGCTATAGTCATGTCTGGCACATCACCCTTCTGTCTTTAGGCAATTTTCTACTGTGTATGCCATTTGAGGAATATGCAGATTTCATCTGTGATGCTGTTCACCAAACACTAGATCTAGGTTCCACTCACAGTGACTGTCATGGGCAAACACCAGCATGATGTTCCTAGATATTGTACTGTGTTTCCAATCAATTGGCTATGGGAATGTCACCACAGCTGTTCCACATGCAATCAGCTAGAGGAAGACTGCAATAGGTGCAGAGGCCATCACCTGATCATGATCATCACTTACAAAACACAAGCTGCTGCTGAGCAGATGTACATCTCTACATCCACCAGAAAGTGTGTGTGTGAGGGACAGACAGAAGAAAAGTACATCAGAGAAGGGCTGGGAGACTAAAACCTAAGCTTCATCTGTCACACACTTAACAGTACAGGGGTTCAAACCCCTGACTGACTAGCTATTACTATTATAAGTTCATGCAGTTACTCCATGTGCCACATACGTGACATGTTGGGGTGTTGTAAGAACATATATGTGTGCTGGTGAGCGACATCTGCAACAGAGATATAGTAGACATACATTAGGTATAGCACACATAGCTGTCCACATGAACAGATTTCATTGTCAACACAACCACACTCTCTAAGGGACTCAGACACATTGGCACACTTTGGCAGGCTCACAAATACACTTCCTAACTACTTAGTTTGCCACACTACAGTAATGCACAGGTATTACATGCACCACAGGGGTTATCCTGAGGTTCTATGGGCTAGGGCATGTGAACGTGTCTGACATCAGTCAGTATGCCAATGGGAGTTATACTGGGTGTGACTGTGGTCAGGAACATCATACCCCACATGCAGACACAAGGTGCCAGTACTGACATGCATGTGTGCATTGCTTCATGGGTGTGTAGTGGTTGGCTGTGCAAGATGGCTGTACAAGGCTGGGTGAGGGGTAATCCTTGGCATCAGGCTACCTGACAATGGTCTGCAGTGTGGTTCATGGGTGTAGTGTCTGCAATGTCCCACACAGATGGGTATTGTATTAACTGTCCTGTCATCTTGGTTACCATTGTGTGTGGCCATTGCTTTGCAATGCATGCCATGTCTATGTTTGATAGTCCTTGACATGGACATTGCTTGGGATGTGCATGTCCCACATTAATGTACAGTGACATGTTTAAGTTTACCTGGTTTGCCTGGCACATGTTGTGTACACATACTGTTATTAGCAGATGTGCCAATCCTGGCCTGGTGTGGCAGGACCTGCTAATAGACAGCAGGTTGACCCTGCACCTGCATTGATAGCATGATGCAGGTATTCCCTGGTGCCAGTGGCATCTGTCCATACAGGGCATGTGTGTAAGTCATTGTATGTCCTTTGTGGATCACATTTGATGGCACCACATATGTTGCAGGCATCCAGTGGGGAACATAGTAAAGGCGCAGTTTTCGCAATTATGGGCCTATTGTACTGGTGGACAGGGTGCCATGCCCTTTACATCCCACTGCATTCACACCATGCCTACCATCTGTCAGCACTGTGCAGGGTACTAGCAACATAGTGGGATTTTCTAGTCAAGTGTGTTTGTGCATGACACATGGGTTCAGACTGTATTCTGGGTAATAGTAGGGTTGCTTACTTTGTTCACCAGGCCTTTTGCCAGATGTAGGGGTATGGCTTGCCATCACAGTCTCTTGGCTGATTGAAATCTGTAATCCTCGTGAGGTAGACATTGTGACATATAATATGGCCACCATATAGGAAAACTACAAAACCCACTCCTCAACATGTCCAGTGGTTAGACAATCACAGCCACCTCCACACAGGCTCTGACTGTCAAACACACACACACTCACACACCTGACATGTCTTGGAATAGAACTCCTACCTAACTAGTTTATCATACTACAGCATTACACAGTTATAGCACATGCTATAGAGATTATGGGGCTACCCCATCCCCAAAGGTGTATTTCACAAGGCATGACATCAGCAGTGTTACCAAAGTATGGCATTTCGAATTTCCTGCAAGAGAGTAGCCCAAAATGCATTGCTCACAAAACAGACAGTGAGACACACACAACACATCCACAACTGACATGTGTGAGTATAGAACCCATAACCAAGATCTATATCATACTACTGCATGGAGATGTTCTAGGATGCACAATGAGGGTTACTAGGGAACTTGTTCCCCAGAGGTGTATTTGACAAAGAATGACATCAACAGGATTACCAGTGTAGGGCATTGTAAATGTCCTGTGAGTGAGTAGGCTATAATGCATTGCTCCCTACACAGACATTGAAACACAAAGAAAACATACATAACTGCCATGGTTGTGGATGGAACCCTACCACAGTTCTAAATCACACTCCAGCAGTATGCAGTTACCCGACACGCTACAGAGAATACTAGATTACAGCACTCCCAGAGGTGTATTTCTAGGTGGGTGACATCAGCACCCTTGCCAAAGTTGAGTATGTGAATTGTAAGGAGTGTGCATACTCTAAAAAAGCAGTGTTCCCTTCTCAGGCAGACAGGCACACACACCCACAGTTGGCAAGTCTGGGATTAGAACACCTACCAAACTAGTTTATCATACTACAGCATTACACAGTTACAGGATGTGCTACAGAAATTACTGGGTTACAGCAGTCCCAGAGGTGTATTTCTAGGTGGGTGACATCAGCACCCTTGCCAAAGTTGAGTATGTGAATTTTAAGGAATGTGCATACGCTAGAAAGCATTATTTGTCTTTCAGGCAGACACACACACACACACACACACACACACACACACACACACACACACACACACACACAGTTGGCAAGTCTGGGATTAGAACACCTACCAAACTAGTTTACACTCTACAGAATTAAACAGTTACAGGACACGCTACAGAAATGACTGGATTACAGCAATCCCAGAGGTGTATTTCTAGGTGGGTGACATCAGCATCCTTTCCAAAGTTGAGTATGTGAATTGTAAGGAGTGTGCATACTCTAAAAAGCATTGTTCCCTTCTCAGGCTGACAGACACACAGTTGGCAAGTCTGAGATTAGAACACATACCCAACTAGTTTATTACACTACAGCATTATGCAGTTACAGGACGTGCTATAGAGATTAAGGCGGTACAACAGTCCCAGAGGTGTATTTCTAGGTGGGTGACATCAGCAGGATTGCCAAAGAAGGGCATTTCAGGTGTACTGCGAGTTGTACGTCTTTTACCTGTGTGTACCCGCTGCTTACTGTCGCAAAAACACATTTACACCCACTTAAATGTGTCTTCTTCAGTCCTAAATGCCATTATCAACAACAACCCTTGCAGGTCTTGAACCCTAGACCATGCACACCAAGGTCACTGGACTTACCACTAAGTCATCTGGATTATATACATATTTCATGGTTTTTATAATACACATTTGACTACAGGTATTCCACAGTACTGAAAACAAATGGGACAGTCACTTTGTGTGCATATGTACAGTACCCTTGAATGTACTGTACTCTGTGAAACAACATAAACAAGTCTACATATGTACAACTGTTATAACATATATAAATACATATATGCACTTACGGGATGTGTACACAGACACACACATACACATACACACACACACACACACACACACACACACACACACACACACACACACACACACACACATATATATATATATACATATATATATGCATATACACAGACACAGCTATAGCCATATATATAAACATGTCTGAACACCCTTTGTGACACAGAAGGGTTCCAAAGGAATTGACCTGTACACAAAACAGAGGCAACTCTTCTTTTATAACATTGAAATCTTAATCAGTTCACCAGAGAAGGGATGGTTGTTGTGTATGTGGAATTTGGGGTGGGGAATGATGCCTAAGGAAATATACCCCGGGGAATGTGGAGTTTGGGTGGGGGAATGATGGGTATGGACATACACCCTGGGGACCACATCTGTGTCACTGCTCGACAGTGGCACAGGAAAATAACACACCCAACAGTAGTCATTCTTGACTGTCTATTATTTTCTATTCCTAACTATGTAATAATTTGTAGACTCCTCTCACCGCAGATGACTACCATGGTGTGCAGCATGTTAAAAGACATAACACATGTGTATGCCTGGCTGCAGGGTAGTCACACACACACAAACACATACACTTGCCAGTATTGTGCTTACAAGTCTTGCCTATATAAAGATAACTAGTAGAGTGGTATACAGTTGGGGTATGTACCACAGAACCCATGCAATTACACTTACTCTGATTCTGCTTCTGAGCTGGGTGACATCACAGGACTGATTACTTGCAGTGGGGAAGGGGGAAAGGGTGGTTTAGCAGATGACAAGGATAAATGCCAGTGCAAAAGGTGGTTTCTCTTTGGAAAGCAGTAAAACCCACTCTTATGTCAAGATGCAGACACAAATACACACACACAACCACATTCAGCCATTTGCTGACACACACACACACACACACACACACACACACACACACACACACACACACACACACACACACACACACACAGTTGTCAGTGATGGGATCAGAACTCCTGCCTATCTACAGATCATTATTACAGTACTATGCAGTTACGAGACATGACACAGAGATTACACATTTCAAGGCAGTCAGAATGCCCTGATAAGATTAAGGACATCAACAAGGATACTGACAGTTAAGATGTACATAGCGGTAAACCTGTGTGTTTAAAGTAGGAGTCCATTACAACCTGTATGCACAAACAAGACACATCATCTGCAGGTAAGACATAGGTAGGCCTGAGAGGTATAGTTGTAGCACAACAAGCCCTGAACTGGAGTATGTCCATCTGTGGAATGGACAACTACTATCACTATACAGGGTTACAGTGGTCATGCTCATACACATAGAATCACAGGACTTGTTTGGATGCATTGACTCCAATTACACAAGGTCACAGTGGGCATGCTCATACACTTAGTAGCACAGGGCCATTTGGAATGCACTATGACTACAACTACACAAGGTTATACTGGGCATGCTCATACACAGAAACAAAGGGCTTGTTAGATGCACTGACCCAAATTACACAAGGTGGCAGTGGGTACGCTCATACACTTAGTAGCACAGGGCTGTGTGGGATGCTCTCCGATTCTAACCACAGAAGACCACAGTCTGCATGCTCATACACTTAGATGTACAGAATATGTTGTAATGGACTCCTATTGTAAACACACAGGTTTACAGCTATGTACATCTTAACTGTCAGTATATATGCACATCATACAGGTTTACTACCAGATACCTGTATGTGGCCCGTAAATGATATATCTGCATTTGTGCTGTGTGATACACATGCATACATGTACATGAAGTACTGCCATATATATGTGAAGTATACACAATCATGCATGTGTGGAAGTGACAGACTGTAGGTTAACTGGGACACACAGGTGGATGCTAACTACAGCATGTGTCACACACATTGCTGCCCTGAAAGGCATACATTGATATCAGATTGTGGACAGTAGCATTATACTTGGAACAGTGGCATGTGCAAGCATAATATGTGAGCCCCATTGTCTAATGGTACTGAGGTGCAGGTGTCAAGATGACCTCCCCCGGCTGTGTTAGTAGTTGTCATTATTAGCAGGACCACTCCACTAAGCATATCTGACACTGGTCATCTACACAACGTCTGCTGCTGTCCTTCACCTTAGATGTAGCATTTGATACCAAGCACAATACTGCCACTCGCAATGATGTCATGGTACGAGTGGCAACTGCTTGACCAAAACAATGAGCCAATGTCCTATTGTAATTATGATGTTGTCCAGTGTCTGTCATTCCGGGATGTCATGACTGAAAGAAGACAAGCCTTTGTCACAGAGCACATGCATCCATGATTCAAGGGAGTGTGGATAACACCAAGGTCGCATTTACCCATATAGTGGCATTCCAAAGCAAAAGTCCTAAACACAGAAATAACACCCTGACACCTACAAGACAATTGCATTGGATGCTTATGCTAACCAAAGTGCTAGATGTGTGGCTTTCGTAATCCATTTGCTCAATGTAGCACCTACAATGGGGAATGCTGACATCTGTGCAGTGAGGAACACCTGGCTGAAGGCACTGTAGTGCACAATAGCACTACCACCATATAACTCAGATCCAGACATGTAGGCCATAACACTGATATGGACTACTCCAGGTGGTGGTGTCCACATATTCATAAAGGCTACTCACAAGTAAAGACCACTACTCCAACATAATTCATCACAGATGAGTCAGGTACAGGTGACAGTGGCAAAAGCTGCATTCTAGGTTGTATCCTCATATACATCCACCACCATATCCATACATGTGATATGAAATAGTATGGTAGAAAACCAAATAACCTTCGATTGGTGGACTGCACCTAGCCCTACATCAACTGTGCAAAGTACCCATGTACTGACACAGTTGCATAATGTGTTATGCAATGCAATAATACCACTGTTTGTAACCAGGTCAGTTGTACACATACCAGGGTCCCTCGGATGTTGTCAGCATTAACACCTTTGACTGTTGCCGTACACCAGTAAACAACACCCTCATGGTT
The DNA here is from genome assembly GCF_019279795.1 of Protopterus annectens. Lineage (NCBI taxonomy): Eukaryota > Metazoa > Chordata > Ceratodontiformes > Protopteridae > Protopterus > Protopterus annectens. Next base: position 1,453,734,284 of record NC_056746.1, on the reverse strand, counting down.
GGATATGACCTAGATGTACCTGCCCTGGATATGTACATCCCACACTCATACAACATAAATGAAAATACCATAGCTGTTGTCATTTGTACATACAGGTGGCTACATTCATTACATACATGCACATGGAAGATAGGTCCATGGCTGCTGAATGCTAACAGTACATATGGTTTTATATCTATGTTGACAGAGGTAATATTCCCTCTCTACTGGTCATCCATGACACCTGTCATATCATACAACAACCCATGTGGCATGTATGTCATTAGACATGTCCAGCAAATGCAATGCCTACAAACATACCCAAATAACAGGATCATAGGACCTACACACATAGCCTGTATTGACAGACTCAGGGAAATACAGCTATGCTCTGTATGTTCCTGAGTAGTTACAGGTGATATGTCCATGACATGTACAGCCATGTGTGCCCACAGCTCCTACATATACCCCATGTCAACAATTGCAAGCCATGCATGCTGTGTGCTGTCTGGACAATATCCTTATTACCACAATAGCCAGAACATGCTGGGGTGAGATGTTTACAAGCCACAGACCTTGCACATGCTTAAATAAGTGTAATGTCTAGCTCAAACAGAGCACATTGCTGGCACTCTTCAAGTAATCATGAGGTGTGTGTGGCAAATATGATGTGTGTGTGGCAAATATGATGTGCTCACTGTTGACCATTACAGTGCCCTGGCTTCACAGTGGAACTGTCAGCTAACAGTTTGTGGGATCATGACATGGAATATTGCTGTGTGTGTGTCTTGCTGATGTGCTGTTGGCATAAATGTACACTTGGCTACTCAGTGAAGGTGGTTGTGTGTCCTACCAATACATGAATACAACATCCATTATGGTGTAATGCTCACCTAGGTTTCACACATGGTGTGGGGAAGGTGTGGAATGTATCCTATTGACCTGCTAGTCCACTTACTGATGGAGACTGCATATGTGTACATGTATTGATGTGTATTTAGATTCCATGTGTGTGCAGTGTCTGATGTTTGAAGGTGACTGTTGCCTTAATACATCATGCAGTTGCAATGCAGCCTCAACATTGCCAACTGTATATGGTGATATGATCAAAGTAAAGTAAGCTGTACTTTAGGTATGGACAGATGTTTGGACATAACTACTAAGTGGTGGGGCTACTTTGCAGATGAATGATTACTAAGGACAGCTCACAGGTGTGTTACAACCATTCCTACAATAACCTGTGTAACTGCTAAGTTATGGTTTTGTTAATTGAAGGGAAAGACACACAACGTAGAATGCAGTAAGGGTAACACTGAAGGCAAACCTCCTGACACCTGAAACAGTAACACCTCCCCTGTGCATATATTGTGCATATATCAGCACAGTTGGCAAAGGAAAGAGTCAGTATGCTTTGTAGTGCATGCAATAGTGCTGTCACTCTGTAATACCTATCATAAGATAGGCAGGTTTTTGATTCACAGTACTGGCACGTGTGGGTGTGTGTGTGTCCATATATGTCACGTATGGTGGGAATACATCCCAAATGTTTTTCACTCTCCTGTGCACTGTTGCAGACATCTGTACAGAGTGAAATGTAGAAAGCAAGTCATAGGCAGGTGTTTGAATCTCACACATGTCAAGTGTCTATATGTGTGTGACATAGGTGTATATCTTTGTGAATGCCACAGTGTGTGTGTGTGTGTGTGTGTGTGTGTGTGTGTGTGTGTGTGTGTGTGTGTGTATGCATGGCTGTCTGGTCTCTGGAGTGAGGCTGTATTTTACCATAGTGAAATGATAAGACCCCCTCCCCCATCCACTCAATGCAATCTAGTATCCCTGTTGATGTCATCAGTCTTAGAAGGGCATTCTAACTGCCTTTAAACATGTATGCACTGGGGTGAGGCTTGTTGTTACATAGCCTACTGATGAACCCCCCTTCCCACATACACTCACCGCAATATAGTATCCCTGTTGATGTCCTTGATCTTAGGCCATTCTGACTACCTGTACATGTGTAATCTCTGTGGCGCATCTTGTAATTGCATAGTACTATAATGATGATTTGCACATAGGCAGGGGTTCTCATCCCAACACTGGCAACTGTGTGTGTGTCAGAGTGTGTATTACTGTGTCTGTGAATCCCTGAGTGCGTGGGTGTGTTACTGTGTCTGTGAATCTCTGAGTGTGTGGGTGTGTATGTGTATGCATCCTGTCATGAGAGCGGGTATTACTGCTTCCCAATGAGAAACCACCTTTACCTTTGTCATCTGCTATACCACTCTTTTACCTCCTCCCCACTCCAGGTAACTATACCTGTGATGTCACCCACTATGGATGTGATGGCTCTGAACACAGTAGCTTACTACACAGCTAGTATGCTCTTGGATCATTAGAACAGTAAACATAATTGAAACATGGGAGATTATAACTGTGATGTGTGGAAGCTACAAAGTGCATGCGGGTCTTGTCATACAGACCTGTGAGCAGTCTACATTTACATATGGGACACTAACCACAAACACTGACATTCCCCAGCACATGCAATTACACCTGAAAGAGGAAGGCAGAACATCAAGATCAACATGCAGTTACTGTTGTTACATATGATACATACTGTCAGAAGTACAAAATGCATTCTAAAACTGTAGTACATGGAATGTCTGCTGCCTGTCAACACTACTCAACAATTGTAATCCATAATTGTCTTCCTAGTATGTTCACCCTGTGCATCACACCATATGAGCATGTCTCTGCACCGATGGTGTGGATGACAGGGATGCGGCACAGGCATCATCATATGCACAGGGTGATAATATTTGCCAGAGGCCTAGGCTGCACCATTGGATGACATCATGTGTGTGGTTTAGGGCCTTTGATCTCATTGGGCATGTGTGGATGTTATGCATGTGTGTGTTGAGGTGCCCTACATTTGTTTCTGGTGTGTGCGTGTATGTATGTTTGCACACAGGTCTGGCATGCGGCTGGCCTACACAGAGTATTATTGACAGCTGCAGACTGTACAGGGCAGGTTTCACAGTTCATGGTGTCCGGGCATGGCCACTTGACCTGCGCCTACCAGGGGATGAATGGGCAATACCAGGCAGAGGTCCAGATTGGGTACTGTCTGATGACACATGTCCACTGGAACCATGTCCCTGTTGGGACCATCCAGGACCACGTGCACGTGGCCTGCTGTGTCCTTGTGTGGACAACACAGCACCAGCTGCACTGCTGATGCTACTGCCACTATGGGAGTGGGCATGTGAAGTAGCATGTTCACGTAGACCTTCAACAGGTGATGTAGCTGGACTACGTCCACGTGCGCAATGCCTCACTCCCACCAGATGTTCCAGCACAGACATTCTATGCTCGAGGATTGACATGCCATGGTCAAGGACTCCCACCATGTTATCCAATCATCTATCCAAAACATCTGCGAGATGATGGTGAGCATTTGCAATTGCCTGGATGTTGTCAGTTAAAGAACAGACAACAGCCTTCTGAAGCCTCAGACCTTCTCTGTTGTGCCATTCAGCATGTGCCTGTGCCTCCATTACAGTCTGAAACATGCATCTAGTGACACCAGCTGATGTGCTATGTCTTGCAGGGGCATGTTGGCCAGAGGTCCTCCTATGAGCAGTACTGGGCACATGCCTGTGTGGGACATCACCAGTCAGTTGGCTGGGATCATGGTGTGCAGGCACACCTTCCATAGTCTCCACACTTTCCTGTTCCATGCTACCACCCACCAACTGTCCTTCCTCTATGGCCACTGGTGAAGGGGTATGTGTAGGCATGAGAACTGTGTGTGGGGATGAGGGGGATGCAGGTAGAATGGCACCCAATGGCACAGATTCAGCCCCTGACAACCCTGCCTGTGCCTCAATCATACTTTCATCATCACTGCTAGAGTCTGTGGGGACACTAACATCAGGTGGACCACAGGAGGGCAACGCACCTATATCAACACTTGTGAAGGGCAGACAAGAACTGCACATTACAAGTTATACAGCACAGTACACACACACACACACACACACACACACACACACACACACACACACACACACACACACACACACACACACACACACACACACAGACAGAGATACATGCTATGGCACCCAATGGCATGCAACAGAAGGCATTCAGGTTAGACAATTATAGTGGTAGTTATCATACATAACAACAGCATGTATGTGCTATAGCAGAAGGCATGCACCTTACACAATTATAGTAGTAGTTAGCATACATCCCTGTGTTGCACCATTTGTGTTAGTAGGTTATGCTCCAAACATGCAACACAATCCCTGCACTATGCACCATTGCACCGCACTGCCATGTTTTGTGCAACATACCCCACATGTTAACAGACCATCGCTGACTTTTCTACATCTGCTACTGATGCTTTGTGTTTACCACTGCCATTATGTGCGGGGAGGACATAAGCAGAAGGGTATGTTGAGTGAATACTATGTTTGCCTGAGCCCTAGCTTGCATATCTCTCCCAAAGCAGTGCATGTCTGTTCAACATTATTCTGCTTACCCCTGAGCTGAGTCTACAGACAATGTGCATGTGGCTGTACACACATGTTTGACATGGCTGTCCCTACTTTGCAATGGTGCCACAGACCAGCACTGGTTAACAGTACACCAGCCTGATGTGTGGCATATGACCTTGCCAATCACATGTAATATGACATGTCTTCTGCTGACATGTTGAATGACATGCATACATGTTTAACAATGGTGTCCTTTCAAATATACAGTGAGGTAATGGTGTCCCAATGCAGGGATGTGTTATACTATCATGGACCTTCAGCTGACACAATGTTGCCAGTCTGCCCTACAAATATATAGTGACATACTGCACATTGGGCTGATGTGCATAGCCATTGCAGGGCATCATGTGGCTTCACTATTGCTATACAGTGTGAGTTACAGACACAGTTCATAGCCATGACTGTGTTTAGATACAATACATATCTTTAGTGGAATGTGACTCACGTCACTGAGGTGTATACACACTAAACCCTAATGTGGGATGTGTGACACAGGTCATTGAAGGGTATACAGATGACACCCCTGCACATCTGCAACCATATTGCTGATGCCTGGCAACTATGCCCAGACATGGCTAACTTAGCAGTACTCCATGTCCCATATGCCATCTGTGTACCTCACACACATGAGGAGCAAGCATGACAGCGATGTCTGACACCAGTAAGGTGAATGTACTGTATCTGCGGCCTGATGTGGTTGTATGTCTATGTTGTGCAACACATGTATGTATTTGGATACTGTATAGGGGAATGCTTTCATGTCGTGACACACTCATGATGTTCAAGACATGTTATGTGGTGGTTTGATGTCATGCCTACACAAGCTGTGCACAGGCCTGTATGATGTTTAGTGTTTCACATCTGCAATATCACCATTACACAAAGGCCATAGTTGCATTGTGTCAAGCCAACGTACAACAGGGTGTACACACATGTGCATCACTTATACTCTGTGTGTTGCTTCATGTCTCTGGCCATCCTCCATGGCCATGTGTAAACATGTTTTGTCCAGTGGTTGTGATGAGCATCTATTTCACATGTCAGTGTTGTCCCATATGACATGCACCCATAGATAGCATATGCTCCACTGAGGACAGGGTTATGCAGACAAAGGGTGGTATGTTTGGGATGTGAGATATCATGTTTTTCAGGATAGTTAAGCAGTGTTGCAGTCAGCCCATTAAATGTCATGGACATGTCACATAGTATATGACATTGTGTGACATTCATAGCAAGGGTATAATCCACAAGGGTGAATCCTGTAGGCTGGTCATACTACAGCTCGAAAACATTTAGAGTGTGTGCACACATATGCTCTCCATATAGTACTGTTTGTATTCCCCACATGTGTAATGCTGATCTGTAGTACATGTCCCTACAGTGAACCACACCTCCACCATTGTATTCACAGCTGTCCACACATCTGGCAATGACAGTTTGTAATGTTTAGTGTAGGTGCTTTATATAGTCTTCAATTATTCCACATGGGTAACCACTGTGATGCATTGCAGGTCTGACCTATATATATTAACAGGGCCACCATACATTATGTGTATGTGTGTTAAATGGCCACATGGCAGATAACATGCAATTATATGATCTGTGCATTATCAAGCCTGATAAATAATAACAATCTCACCTGCAACAGGCTGCTATCACTGCAAAATGCCAGAGGTACCTAAATAGGAGTGTCACCGCAGTAAGGTCATTATCCACACCTGTGTGATAGCTACAAGGTGCAATGTACATGTTAGCACATAAGCCAGTACAATAGACTATACTATGGAGTATGGACATCTGTGCATACATAGAGTGACAAAGTATAGTATGTGGCATGTGTGTATACATGCCTTGCATATGATGTTACATTACATATTGTACAGTAACACATGTAACTATATGAAATATAGTTGTGTTATATGTGCAGTGGTGCCTTACCAGGCAACACCAGGCTCAGTGGTTGTGAGATACCCACCTCCACAATACCAGCTAAAGCTTGTAAATGGAGTTCTGCAGGTGTCCCCAAGTTGGCCAGTAGCTCCTCAATACGTGTGAGTGGGGGCTGGGTGAGTGGCCCCCCACCTGTTGTACCTGGTTCCCTGGTGATTACATTTGCATGCTGCTTCCCCCATCTAATGATGTCGGTGCAGTGTCAGCGCACCTGCTGGTAGGTGCGATTGTGGCCACCAACATCATTTACCCTCCTGCGCAGTTCTTCCCACTGGACATCCCACTGCTGTGCATCCTGTGGCACATGGCAGAAGAGTGTTACATGGTTGTCGAGGAGGTATGGAATGAGGACCTCATCCTCCAAGTAGGTGTATAGTGGCAGCCTGGCACATGGCATACCTGGAAGACATAATGATGGAGACAGGTCACAGCAACTCACAGAGAAGTACAGAAGTACAGCTGAACATACATGTGTATCACACTTATTAAGATTACAAATATGTCTTTGCAACTCTACATGACACTAACACCACTGATATGTGTAACTCACACACATTTGACAAATACTGGTGATTTGATGTTATCACCATATATATGTGTGTCAAGTGATGACATTGCTCATACTCCATGTGGATGTTGTCTTGATGTGGGCATGTCTGTTTGCCTGTAATGGCGACTTTACCTATCAGCACATGCCTGGATGTGTTCACATTAATGTAATAGACCTTAATGCTGTGTATATGTCACATATATAGTCATATACAACCTTAAGGGACATGACCTGTGACCCTACAGACTTGCTCACGGAAAGTTTTACATGTATGTGTTTTGCCATATTTTATTTATTTATTTTATTTATTTATCCTTTGTTGTCCAGGAAAGTTCGACTAGGTTCCACAGAGCCTGTTTTCAGTGGAGGCCCGGGGAGAAATGCTCCAGATGCATGTCTTTGGAATGTGGGAGGAAACCGGAGTACCCGGAGGAAACCCACGTGAACACAGGGGGAGAACTCCACACAGAAGGCACCCCAGCCGAGAATCGACCCGGAGAACCTCTTGCTGTGAGGCAACAACGTTAACCGCTGCATCACTGTGCCGCATATACATCTACATGGTACTGTACAACAGTTTAGCATCCTGACATGTTTTACCTGTGTTGCACATGTGAAACACATGGGACAATGGCTAGCTTGATGGTATTTGCAGGGCTGGATATCAACTATAGCATGTATGGTCATAGTGAACTAGTAGGCTATATGCCCTGGGCCATTTATGAGCCTATGAGCCTAGGCTGAAAGGTTACCTAGCTGTAGCCAACAGAGAGTTAAGTTTCAGTGGCCAGTTCAAGCAGCGCCACAGAACTGATCCACAGGGTTACTGATATATTTGTCATGCGGTCATCACACCATGTCTCAAAGAGGTGCAATGTGCAGCTTTGCTGGACAGGGATTCATAGTATGGCACGAGTATGTAAAGTGTATGGGACAGGGATCTATCAGGCATGTTGTGATCCTTGTACTAGAAAGGCGGATGTCCATGAAGTATGTGTTTGAGATCAGCATGTGTACATGTAGCATGTCCAACATCTCTGGGTTGGACATGGCTTTCTTCAGGGTAGGCATCATGCTACATAGTGGAGCTAGGGTTTGGGAATGCTGATGTAGGCCATCTGAACATGGCCAATAACCCTTAAAGAAAATATGTGATCTATTATGGGTCACTTGAGTGTTGAGTATGGCTGAACAATGATCTCTATATTCATGGATGGCACCCTGTCATGATTAGGGGTACCACTTATGACTACCTGACTGGTGTGGTGAAGTAACTATCAAAAGAAAGACTACTGTCCAGCTGCATCCCATACGCACACAGTTTCAATTATGTTGACTGCTGCCTAGGTGGTAGTTCATGGGTACAGGGTTTTTAACATAGGGGATGACAATGCAATACTTAGCTGTCAGATTGTGGCCATACATCACACTCCACACATCTGACCCACAAAGGCCCTTCTGTATGTTGCCCAAAGCACTCATTGAGTCAATTATTGCTCCTAGTTCATAGTCATTTGCAAACTTCAATAGGCAGATGCCTTCTGTTAGGCTGTGTGGTATAGATGACAATGAGAGGGAGTACCAGGTATTAACCTTGTATTACTGTAGCTGGCACTGGTTTGATGTGTGTTTATTAGTCAGGCACCTCCTGTAGTGTTGGTTCTGCCAGCAGTCCAGTTGCCAACCACTCCTGTGACATATGAATACACACCTGGTTTACTTAGTGTAGCTGGAACACAGTATGGGTGATGGTGTCCTAAGACCTGGCAAGGTCATGATATGCTGTATGAATCAATCTTACTGTCATCTACATCTGTACTGACTACATCAAATAAGTCGATCAAGGTTCATGGCCTTACAGACCAGACTCAGCAGGGTAGTAGTGCACTATTTCCCATTATCAGTGGTGTCTCCCCCTTTGTGGGGTGTGATAACTGTTGCTGTGCACCATTACGTGTGTACATAGCCTGACATGAAGCTATGATTGAACATGATGTGTATGTGGAGAGCAAATTGTTCTGACATTTGTGTAGGATATACCCTGGGATGTTGACAGGTCCCATGCAAGCTGTATGTATGGCTTTAGAGAGTGTAGCTTGTACCTGCATAGTTGTTATTACAGGGGCTCTGTAGTGTACATGGATATATAAATATGTGCACCTGTTGAGGGGAGGTGAGAGTGGGTTTAGGTTATCCAAGACCCTATCTGGATGAACAGGTGCTATATGCAAATCATATTTGCACAGTAAGCCCACCTTTGACATGTTCATCTCACTAATACACCCATACATATGTCTACTGTTACAATATATCAACATATACTATCCCCTGTCATAGCACATACTTGTTGGACCAACCCTGACACTGACAGTGGCTGGAAAAGAATTGGTGAATTCCAAGCCTATACATCATCCCTTGTGGTGTATGAGGTGTTTGCCTTGTGACCTACAGCAGTACACACATAGAATACTACAAGCATTACTACTGTTCAACAATACATCACTACAAGATAGCTATTTCCACTATATGCATTGATTACACTGCAATTATTACAGAACAGGTACTACATACACAGACATACTAAATGTTATACATACATTCTTAGTAATTGGAGGTGTTATTTACTGGTATATTAATCATTTTTGGTTTGTGTTTCGATCTTCTTTTGGGTATTTTGTACTATTCTGCAGGTAGATACAGATGGTTTGAATGTGTGACAAGGCATTCTTTTATAGTTAGAGATCAGTAACATGTGCTATCCTCATCACCAATTGGTGTTCCAAAGTAATTAATTACAAGCGCATCAGCTGGGCAGCTAGACCCTTAGCCAATACCATGGCAATGGTGGAGTATAATTGAGTACTCCACTTGGGTGTTGTCCCTTTGCCTTACTTGTGAGGAAGACAGCCTAGACAACCTATAAGTGTTGTTTGAAATCTATTGCAACAGCTGTATGGAGACAAACACAAATATATTGTGTGCAATGCCTAGAAGATTTGGTCTAAATGTGAGTACTGCTGTTATATTTCTGAACATTGCTACTTGTGCAGGGTTTGTCTGTACCTAATACTTCTCCATATGTTTCAGTCTGGCCAGGATGTTTGACCAGCTCAAGGCTATATGGCTATGCATATAATGTTAGGGGGTTTACAGTGTACTCACCAGACATCTTTAGTTTGGTGTAAATGTGTATCATACTGTGCTGATAATCAGTGTTTGGTAACACTTCCTGGTGTAATTACTTTTCAACTCTCTGAAACAGGATTAGTTCAAACAAACCCTGTAACATCAGTAGCTGTTCCATTGCATAACAGCAACTATTTCACATAGGGCCATGTTAGTATGTCTCTGTCCAGGTATGTTAAAGTTTCAGCAGATGCTGTACAGTGGGTGAATAATTGGTTATGGTATGACAGTATGTATTGTTGTAATTAGTTTAGGTGTGGGGGAGATGTTGGTGGGAGTGCATAACAGATGCAGGTGTGTAGGAACTGCTTTTATACATATTCTATATGTGTGTGGGGGTTCTTTCCCTATGTGAACACCTATCCCTTAGTGGACTAATACTATGGTAATTGCAGGCTGATTCATTAAGGCACTGTTAAATGCTTCCTGTATAGCATGCAGGTATTGTTAGTCCTTGAATCCTTTTGGCAATACATCAGAATGTGATAAAGTTTTGCAAAATGAAAGATGTCTGTGTATTTCTGTCATGGATATTTGCAGTCATTGTAGTTGTGTTGGTGACTAACCCTATTTGGATCATGTCCAGAGAACATATTTGTAATAGTGTATTGGCATATACTCTTCATATGTTATGTTCATATTGTTTGGGGGTGGCAGAATGTGTGATTGCTATGGTCCATGTTATACTCAGATTTGAACACTTCAGATGTTGTACACACACATGTATGTATGTATGTATGTATGTGTATACATATATAGACATATATATATATATATATATATATATATATATATATATATATATATATATAATATATATTATTGCATATGTTTATATGTACCTCCATAGATGTGTACATGTTTTTAACCTATCTATATATCTACATATATATGTATAACTCTATATATCGACATGTATCTCTCTCTCTCTCTCTCTATATATATATATATATATATATATATATATATATATATATAGCATACACCTTTCATTGGGTACATGGCAGTTTGTCCTATTTCCACACAATCCTCCCTTTTGTGTTTTAATCTTTCTGAATACACAACTGGCATAGGTACATCTCAGGTAGCTTACTAGTGGGTTACTCTGAGGATGTTGTACATGGTTGTGGGTTCTAATCTTGGAAGTGGTTATTATTTTACCTCTCAGAACAGGCACTGGTAGGGAAAGTCTGATTAATGCACATTTAAGCGGTTATAAACAGGTTAGCCTGCGGTCTTCGTGACGTTAAGCAAAGGTTAAACCTGTGAAGCACTTATCCATTTAACCGTGTTTAAGCAACACTTACTGTTGCACAAACCTGCGCAAAACTGCCTAAAAGTGCTTTAATCAACTTGCATCCAACAGCCCTTATTCTGGCCCTCAAAATAAATTAACAGCCCTTGCAGGTATTGAACCCAGGACCATGAACACCATAGTCACTGACTTTATCACTAAGGCATCTGAGATATGTACAGATGTTATGGTGTTTAGAATATACATTTTGCTATGGGCTTCCTTGCTACTGAAATCAAATGTGACAGTCAGTTGGTATACATATGCATGATACATGTTAATGTTTATATGTTTGTGGAATTAAGTGTTGCAATGTGACCTGACAGGGTGTATTATGGATGAGAATGGTTCTTGTTTTGTTCTTTTTTATATTGTCCCCATACTCCATGTATACCCCTCCAGTTCACTTATTGAACATCCAACCCAGGCTCTCCTTGATGCATAATTTCATTATCCATCATTCCTCCCCCCACTTCAATCTCCACATATACCACAACCACCCCTTCTATGGTGAATTAAGTTAATATTAATAGTTATAATAGCAGAGCTGCATGTGTTTTGTGTACACTTCAATTCCTTTGGATTGCTTTTGTGTCACAAAGTGTGTTCATAGATGTTTTATATATATATATATATATATATATATATATATGTGCAAACATCACTGACATCACTGACATGTATATATATATGTATGTATATATATATATATATATATATATATATATATATATATATATATATAGTATTAATTTGTAACAGTTATACATATATAGACTTGTATATGTTGATTCACAAACTACAGTACATTACAATGTACTGTACATATGTACACAAAGTGACTGTCCCATTTGTGGTCAGTACTGTGGAATGCCTGTAGTATAAGCTGTTGTCTAAAGACCATGAAACATGTATATAGCTTAGATGGCTTAGTGGTAAGTCCCATGACTATGGCGTGCATGGTCCAGTGTTCAACATCTGCGATGCTTTAAAAGTGTGTTTTACTCCAGAATAAGGCTCATTTAAGCAGTTGTAAGCATGTTTAAAAGTGTTTGTGTGACATTAAAGCAGCAGTTAAACACAGTTAAACAAACTTTGAAACTTAAAACTTGTGTGCGCAAACACGGCCACATCTGCTAGCTACTCAGGATATATACATTTCAGTGAAGTAACATCTCACTATGTGCTTACATAACATTACATTCTCTGTTGACTTTACTCTCCAGCACACATGGATTTATATGGGTGTTTCAGATGTTTATTATACTGAAGAATACTACCTAAATATGCAAGCTGTGGTTAAGGTATACTTTTTAACATGAAGAAACATCTCTGACTTTATTGGGATTTGAACCAGGAATGCACATGCACAGATACTATGCAAATGCTGTAACCATTACACCATTGACATTAACGTTGCTTCTGCCTATTTCCTATTTAGATGATTTCTATGTGTAAGCTAGGCTAAGCAAAGGGCGGAGACACCCAAACCCACTTGAGCTTCACTTACTCTTGAAATAAAAACATAACAAATGAAATGAGAGACTAAAAATTAAATTCCTAGCTACATTAGGCATAGCCCCTCACTGACACACTTCATGAGAAACCTTGATGTGTGAATGGGTATCTGAATATACACCCCTGGGATCATGTGTCCCAGAACCATACAGCCAGGGGGTGGGGGGAGCCCCTCCAATTTTACAGCTGCAAGACCTGTTGGGGAAATTGAATGGTGTTGATTTTTCACGTTAACATGCCCTCTTTAGATCGCTAAGTACCCCTATCACCCTCCACCATCCCAGTCTTCAACAGCTTCAGGCAACTCTGCCTGGAATCACTTCATTGGCCATGCTTGACAGAGGCTCAGTTACTTCATCAATGGTGCGGAGAAATCCAACACACTGTAGCTATGCTTCTAAATGCCCTTGGGCAGATAGCCTACTACCTATCTGTGAACCTCTAAAGTGCAGGCCATCACAGACATAATATGTGAATAAACAGAGCTTTCAGATCACAATATACAGTGAAAAATCGCCATGTAGTCTGAAAACAGTTAAGTACAGCAATAACATACAGAACACTGATACTTAATCACTCTAAAAGCCTATCTTGGAAGCTAGAAGATGTGTATAAGTTTAAGGCTTTCTATTGCTTACCAGTAGGTTACCTACAGGAAAAATGAGAAGCAAGCAAGCACAGATGGGTAACATGCATGCAACAATACCAAACTGGCTTGCATATGTCAGCCTTAGGCTTTGGAATACTGGCCAAGGCTATTGGCACCCCCATGGTGCCTATTTTAGGCAAGTCTCAAAGGTGAATCCCACGTCCATAAACAGCACAATAGCAAAATCAATGAGGGTTATGCTACTCAACGCCAGGGGTTGTAATCACAACATGCACGCACTCACAGCACTCCTCCGTATGGACAACATCGACATCTGTGCAGTAACTGAGACCTGTTTTATGGCTCCTGAGAGCACACCAGCACTACTGGACTACAACCCATACCACAGATTTTGGCCACAGAACATGGACTGACACAGATATGGAGGGGGTGTATCCATATTCATCAGGGATACATACACCTCCAGGTTAGTGGGGCAGCATGATACCTCTGAGATCATCCATGTGCAGCTAACATCAGCCACAACTGCAATGCAAACTGTGGCCTGCAACAGATCACCCTCCATGACCCAGGACTACCACTCCTCCTACCTGGAGACAGTGGAAAACATGACAGTCCTACTGAGCACCCTGGTATTGGTCAAGGTCAACTACACTACCATTAACTGGGAAACTTACTTGAGTACTCACTTCCAGGCCCAGCGCTTCCTGGAAGTTATCACCTCATATGCCCTGTGTCAGATGGTAAACTCCCTAATGAGAGACGGAAACATACTAGAAGTGGTAATCACCAACATGGGCGACAGGTGCACCACAGCAGAGGTAAACCGGTCACTGGTTACATTTGACCATGGACTATTCACTGATTATTTCCACACCCAACCATCTCCCCCACCCAAGGAAACCACAGTGAATACCTTTCCTACAGCTAAATTCACACTACAAAAGACAGAGGTGGGAGGTTTCACAGCCCCACACTAAGTGAAAACACTGCTCAAGATACAGAAAGATTTACAAATGCACTCTATAAGCACCTACAAGGATGTATGGATCGTGCCATCACTGGTAAACTAAGACTCGCTTCTCCTAGACAAGGACACCAGTCTGGTGGACCCCTGCAATAAACAGACTATACAACAGAAGTAGAACAGTAGTCCAAAAAAACAGCAAAACCCAAAAGGGCAGACATCCGTGACCAGTATTAGTAAGAAACATAGGTCCCTCATGAAAACATCCAAGGCTAACATCAACAGGAAAATAGGCAGGGATTCAAAAGATAACCACAAAGCCTTCTTTGGCTATGTCAAGGATCTAAGTGGTAACACACAGATTTGCACTGTGCCAGTGCAATAAAGCACAAAATATACTGACCCTACTGATATCACCAACATCCTTGCAGATACATTCAATGCAAACTTCATCCCCTAAAGAGCCCACAACAATACCCAGAAACTACAGTATCCCAGATATCAGAGACACACAGGTGGAAATGGCCCTCTCAGATGGCAAAACACAGCGTCAATGGAGGCAGATGGTGTCCCAGACTGCATCTTGCAGATACTACAAGACAAACTAACCTCCCACCTAATTAAGCTTTTCAACCTCAGCCTCTACACAGGTTACATGCCCATACAATGGCACATAGCAACAGTTATTCCACTCCACCAAGGTGGAAACACAACTAACCATGGTAACTACCACCCCATAAGCCTGACTAGCCTGGTCTGAAAAGCTATGGAGTGCATCCTCATGGCACTAATTGACAAAGACATTGATAACCACCAAACAATTGACCCAACCCAGGTCAGCTTGGTTGAGTGCAGATCATGCCTACTGAACCTGCTTGACATCTTACAGACAGTCACCAAGATGTTAGATGAGGGGAGAGGTGGTTCACACATACTACCTGGACCTCGCTAAGGCTTTTGACACCATTCCCCACTCAGGTATTATTGATAATCTCACCAGCCTGTACATAAACCCATACATCACAGGATGGGTTGCAAACAGACTTACACACAGAACCCACATGGTAAGACTAGCAGCCTCCAGGTTCAACTCTTAACCAGTCACAACTGGTGTCCCACAGGACTCAGTCCTGGGACCCCTACTGTTTGGCATATACTTTTCAGAAGTACAGGCAAACATAAGTGGACTACAGCAGACCATGTTTGGCAATGACTGCAAACTGGAAGCCATAATTGACAGTCCAGCTGACACAGACATCCTTCAAGGGGCCTCACAGAGACCGACACAGGGTGTCAAAGTCATGGACTCCAGCTAAGTGCTACAAACTGCATGGTCATTCCAATTTGGAAAAACTAAACACCCACATATTAACACATAAGTGGCAGCCACTTTAATACAGATGAGGTAATAGGGTATCTGGGGACTAAGGTAGATAGTGATCTCTCCTTTGAAATCATATCTCCAAAGTAGTTAAGACATCCTTCTATGTAGGCCATCTGATTACTAAAGGGTTTGCATCTAGACATACTGAGGTTATAGTGCCCCTTTACTCATCACTCATCAGTCCCATTGTAGAGTATAATAACCCATTTGGGATGTAACTCAGAAGACACTTCCAACAGCTGGAAGGTCCACGAACATACCTCGCCAAGAAGATTACTGGCCTCAAACATATGTCCTATGCAGCCAGGCTGAATAAACTCCTGCTTTACTCAGTAGCATCTCGTTTACTCAGAGATGATCTCTGCTGGCCAAGAAAGCCATGTCCAACTCAGACTTAATGGATATGCTCCACCTACGGGAATCCATGTCACAGTAAGCCACACATTGTAGTGAGCTAAACCTTGCCACAACAATAACTAGAAGATGCTGGAGGGACAGATTCCTGTCACAGAAACTCCCCATGCTTTGGAACAGCATCCCTAATTACATTATATAAAGCCCCTCACTAACACTCTTCAAGAGAAACATTGAAGAGTGGATGGGGAACAGTAGATATACCCCAGGGATCCTGCTTTTGGCTCTGCTCCTCAGAGGAACAGTTAATTAATCAATGGGGTGGCAAAAGCTGACACATTTTGGCTAGGCTTATGAATGCCCTCAGGCAGTTAGCCAAGTACATACCTATGAAACTATGAACCTATACATACAGTATCAGCATATCCTGATAGCTAAATTTACTGTTCAGGTGTTAACTTACCTTGTGCCAATAGCAGTTGTGTGTGCAATAGTTGAGGGCTGCCTATGTTGGATGCATATATTAGACTGCCTATGCATGACAATTTACAGGTAGTCTTGAGTGTGTGCCATCCATTTTTACTGTGTGTGCAGGTGAAGAAAGGTGTCAGTCCCTATGTGCCTACACTGTCATTGCATGTGCCATAGATTCCCTCCTTGCCAAGGCATGGTCATACTGGGCACGCCTCCGTCTGCCTACTGGGGCTGGCTCAGGGTGTTCATGGTCTGAGTACCTCTGTGCCTGTGGGGTCCTTGGCAATGGTGGTGGGCTGTGAGGGCCTTCACCATTCTGTCCCTGCTGCAGCTGTTTCCACAGGATCATATTGTGTAGCATGGCACATACTATGAAGATGTGGGAACATGTGCCTGGAAAGTACTGCAAGGCTCCACCAGATATGTCCAAGCAACGGAACCATGATTTAAGCATCCTAAACACATGCTCTGTGATGATCCTGGTTTGTGCAAGTGCCTCATTATGGCGTTCTTGCATGGGTGTGTGTGCATTTCTGATGGGAGTCATCATCCACAGTTCAAGTGCATAGCCAGTATCCCCCACCAGGTGGCCATATGGGATGTCCCCCCTGGCAAATACCTGATACAGCTGTGATACAGTTTTATGAAACTGAATATGGTTGATTATAAATGTTTTTTAAGTATAATATATTTTAAAATTAATGTTTTTAAATGTAGTTATAAAAGTTGTTGAGGATGAAGTTATTTACATATTTAATTGTTAATTAGTGATGTTAGGCTGGCTGAAACATGTGACATTATTGGCTCCCTATTTAAATGATGAAAAAGTTTATTGTTCTATGTACTGATGAAGGGTGGTTAACCCGAAAGCTTTGCATTAAACTTTGGCATTTAATAGTGTGTTCATTGGATAAGTTTTGTGCAGTACTGCCAGTAGTTTAACAGTCGGAGTTGGTGAATATTGGTTGTTACTGTGAGCGTCAATAATAAGGGAGATTTGACCAGCATTATGAGTTTACCTAATTCTTGTACTGTGGTAAAAGAACTGAACAGGTCTGTTAAAAGACTGCTGCAAAAACAGAACAATCCGTTATTGCAATTGGCATTTAATGCACCTCCTATGATAGTAACCGCTGACCAGACAACAGATGAGTTTAAGAAAATGCTGAATACTTTAGAAAAGAAAGTTCAGATGTATAAGCAACTCCAATGGCAGCGATTAAGCTTTCAAGCTTACTTGGAGTTGGGTGTAATACCGCGAGGGTTAAGAATATTAAAAATGCCCTCGTATGGAATACATATACAGACCTTCTTGTGCAATGGCAGCAGCTTAACTTGGAGTTGAGAGCAAACTATATGAAACTTATGAACACTTTCTTCGAGCCTATAGAGAGGAAATTAATAGAAGAGATTGAGAAGTTGGAAAACGACGTTCTAAATATGCCATGTTTTGAGAACTTTAATGGACAGTATCAAGCAGTTATAGATCGTATACAAACGCTTGATATTAAGCTAGAATCAAAGAAAAAATGTAAAATACAGCAAGATTTAAATGACTTTAAAAATGGTCATATCTTCTCTTGGCTGAGGAATGAAAATCAGGGACGGTATCCTAGAAATAAAAGTAATGTTGTGGTTTCTAAAGAAAAAAGAAGAGTTTCTAATACCTTGGATCAGTTGGATACTTTTGAAATCGTACAAACATCTGTGGAATTATTGTCCAATCAGAGAGGAAGTATGCAAAATTGTGTGTATGGCACACCCAATTGAGAAACAGATCCACCTATAAGGAGTGGATTAGATGATGGAGAAACCCCTTTAGAAGATCAAAGGAATGTTTCCGTTAACAAGGTAGCTTGTTCAAAGGTGAATGAACAGTCCATATCTCGATTTCCTGCTGACACCAAAGGTAAAAATAAACAGGGTGAAATTACTCCTTTTTTATCATTTCAATTAAAACAGCCAGAAAGAATAATTACACAACAGCAACCATTACCGAGAGGTCGTTCGCGGCAAAGGCAAACGCAACAAATGACACCAGGTGTGAAAAGGAAGAACAACAGCCCTGTAACTTACAGCAAAGCAGTTCGCCATTGATAAAAATACTAAAAGGTACTGTTAATCTTTCACCATTGACATTGAGTGAAGATCAATTAGAGCTATTGAGTAAAGGCATGAGATTTATACCTAATACTCATGATAATATAGTGCAAGCAATTACGGATGTGAAATTGTTTGTAAGAAATGTGACATTGAAATTGATTTTTAAGGAAGCAACAGCCTGGACACCTGTTTGTAAAAAATTAAGCACGTTTATACCTCAGCCTTGTCCTGTTCTAATTGCTTTTATGAATGTTGTTGAAAAAGAATTAAGAATGTTTTATTCAAAAAAAATAGGAAAAAGTTTTATAACCTTTCATATGTGGAATATAGAGCTCTTAAACAGTTAGAAGAAGACGATAGATTAATTATTAAACAAGCAAGTAAAGGAGGTGCGGTTGTAATAATGGATAGAAATAAATATATGGAAAATTTTAAAAGTATTTTAAGTGATACTTCAATTTTCAAAAAAATAACTTTTAATGAAGTCAAAAAAATGTATCATAGATGTCAATATGATAATTTATGATTTACGATTAAATCAAGATATAACGATAGATCTATTTAACTACCTCTCCGTACCATGCCCCAGGATACCACAAATATATGGTGTCCCAAAAATACATAAATGTTTAGTAGACCCACCACTGAGACCCATAGTCTCAGGTAATGGATAAATAACAGAACCTATTTCAAAATATTTAGTTACAATTGGGTAAATATTTAAATAAATGTCCAAGTATACTGAAAGATACCAATAATTTTTTACTTGACTTGTATGAATAGCATATGGAGAATGTTGGGGAAACGTTTATTTTTGTTACATTGGATATCACATCACTTTTTACAGTAATTCCAAATGAATATGGATTGGATGCTATACAATGTTTTCTTACCAATGAAATTAATATGCAAGCTAGAGAAACAGAAAATATATGTGCTTTGCTAGATGTGGTATTGACAAAGAATGTTTTTATTTTTGATAAAATACCATATTTGCAGCTAACTGGGGTGGCAATGGGCACCCCAGTAGCAAATACATATGCAAATTTAGTGTTGTATCAATGGGAGAAGCAGTTTGTACTTAGTGAACAGAATATTTTGAATACTAAAGTTAAATTCTACAGAAGGTTTGTAGATGATTGTTTTCTAATATGGGATGGTAGTAATGAAGAGTTAGAAAATTATGTTACATATTTAAATAATTCTACGAACTTTCTGAAGTTTAAAATGTCATGTTCAGTAGAGAGTATAGTATTTTTGGACATTCAGCTTTATAGAAAAGGAAACAGGATAGAGTCAACAATATATAAAAAGGAAGTAAATGCAAATAGATATACAAGTAGAAATAGTATGCATGCCCCACATACTTTCAAAGGAGTATTGAAAGCACAGTTAATAAGGGCTAGTAAGCTAAGTACTGAAGAGAATAACTTTATACTTCAAGCAAAATAAATGATGCAAGAATTTAGAAAAAATGGTTATTCCCCCCAATATATAGATGCCATATATAAAGAAGTGGGAACAGGAAGAATGGATAAATATAAGCCAGTTTTTGGTAGAGAGACAATGCAGCAACCACAGAGTTTAGATAGAAGAGAAAGTATAGTGAGATATGTCACCACTTTTAATGTTAATACTAGAGATGTATGTAACATAATAGAAAAAATTGGCTTATATTGATGGCCATGCCAGAGATTAGAAATTTAGTAGGAATGAGACCTAAGTTTTCATATAATAACTCGGAGACACTGAAACAAAAATTGTGTTATAAGGATTTTAAAGAAAAAAGACTAGTATTCCAACATAAGATGACAACATTAAAATGCCACAATTGTAGTTGTGTTGACATTTATGATCTAACAGGTAGCTTTGAACATCCTATAACTAAAGAAAAATTTGATTTTAGATGTTCAGCAAACTGTAATACAACTCAAATAATATACTTAGCAACATGCACAATATGCACAGCATTTTATGTTGGTAAGACTTCTAGGAAACTAAGAGAACGTATAATAGAACACAAGTCCGAGATTAGAAGAAAAGTGGTGACAAATGCATTAAGTAAACATATTATAGAAAATAATAGTACACATACGTTTAAATTTAGGGGGATAGGTTTGGTTGACATGGGTAGTAGAGGTGGAGATATGAGCAATATCTTAGAGTTAAGAGAATATGAATGGATCATCAGACTTCAAGCAGATGTTAAACCAGGTTTAAACAATGCTGTTAGTTTAAAACCTATATTGGTTAAAAGGCAAAGAGACAATATCTAAGTGATGTTATTTATTTACAACATAATGTTTTATGAAACTGAATATGGTTGATTATAAATGGTTTTTAAGTATAATATATTTTAAAATGAATGTTTTTAAATGTAGTTATAAAAGTTGTTGAGGATGAAGTTATTTACATATTTAATTGTTAATTAGTGATGTTAGGCTGGCTGAAACATGTGACATTATTGGCTCCCTATTTAAATGATGATAAAGTTTATTGTTCTATGTACTGATGAAGGGTGGTTAACCCGAAAGCTTTGCATTAAACTTTGGCATTTAATAGTGTGTTCGACAGCTGTGAGGCATGCCAGATGTGGGAGTCGTGATAGCTTCCAGGGCTGCCAGCACATACATACATGATAATGCCCTGGGCATTGCACATGACCTGGCAGTTGATGGAGGGGTATCCCTTGCAGTTTATGTAGCGCCTACCTTCCTCACCAGGTGGTGACTTGATGTGTATGTGCATGCTGTCTATTGCACCCAGTACCTCTGGGTATTCTGCCACACGGTGGAAGAGACGCATATTGCTGGCCAACTCCTCCTGCATTCAGGGGAAGTATATGTACTCATTGGCATGTGGTAACATGGCATCAAGGAACTGGTGAAGTACCCTGGATGCTGATGCCCGTGAGATCCCCATGATATCCCCAGTTGGCCTTTGAAAGGTACCTGTAGCTAGTATTCTCAGGCTTACCCATACCTTCATATCCACTGGGATGGGTTCCCCTCTGTTTGTTCTGGCTCTAAGGCATGGCCAGCACAGCTCCACAAGTTGCTATACAGTATCCCTGTCCACCCTGTAATGCTCTACTATCTCCAGCTCATGTAGCCCCTGGTAGGTTACTCTGGGTCTGAACACTCTTCTCCTCCTCTGTTTTCTGAGGTGGTTGTGAGCATCATCCTCCACACCACCTTCAGTCTCCAACACTTGCTGGGGGATCAAAGCTATGGCAGCCCCTAACATGTACATATTAAAAGTTCCCGTCTGTATACACCAATGGTGCAGAGTGTATGGAAATACACAAGTGTGTGTGAGGTGCTTTCACACTTTATACTATTGTGCTATGGATGCTGCTGATGTCATTGAGTGTGTATGAGCAATTCCAGCTGCAGGGTATCTTAATTATGGGTTTTACAGTCAGTACTGCAAGTGTGGGGCCTTTATTGTGGAGTTATGCTTGCCTGCCTTGATTAATCTGTTGCCCTTTAATTCACTTGTATACCAGGATCCCCTCCCATTATCAGACATGCCTCCACCTGCTGTCTTTCTTGTTTTGTACTTTTCCTACCCAGTCATGTGTTGCAAAATGTGTCTTGTAGCTGATATAATGCAAATCTGCTTTGTTCTGCTGTGACACTTTACTGTTTTCTTTGCTGTACTGCCCCTCCCCTTTCCTGTCCTGCCGGTAGCTGCTTGCAGCCTTGTTAGCTGTTGTCAATGGCCCACTGTAGGTTCCTAGGTGTTAATTAGTCATCTGTACTCCAATTTCCCTGCTGCAGCATATCCTTATTTTTTTCCTATATCCTTCCTGTTTCAGCTCTGGTGCGCACCGCACAAACCTGTTTACTGAGTTTAAGCGAGTTTTAATCTCTGTTCGCATGCATACTCGGTTACCTTGTGTGCCCTCAGCTAAGCAAAGCTATAGCCAGCTCAACACACCCCTTCCCTGCATCTTTGCTTAGCTACGGGAAAACCGGATTAGCAATGCTCCAATGTGCTTATAGCAAAGGTGACACACCTGTCTTTTGATGTCATTTTTATCTCAAGGGCACACCTGGGTGTTATAACACTACGCTGTGAGGTGCATCCTTACACCAGCGGGGAATCTGTGATTCATTATTACTCCTCTCATTTGCATGGCATTGCCTACTAATTCCTAGCTACTGCGCGTAACACTGTCACAACCCCTTAGCAACCCTTGCACCATGGTGTGGTGTAGCATGCCTGCCATTGACTATTATGGGGAAATCATGATATGTGTTACATTGCAGTTTTATTCTATATTTTTCTATTTTCCTTGTGATCTCGTTTGCGTGCCGCTGCCCTGCGCTTAAACTTAGCGATGGTGCATAAAAGAAAATGAAATGTTATTTTTATATTTTGTACATTTTTTATGCCAGTGGCTATATATTTAGCCATTGGCATATATTAACAATATAATACATATGTTTGGTCGGCTGCCATGGCTCTGATTTTATGTTTGCAAAAATGTAAACCGTTTTTTACGGTTTACATTTCTGCATGCTTACACTAAGCCTGCACCACTTCCTGGATTGCTACATACCTTCATTTGCATGCTACACTGCTGTACATGGGGTAATTAGCATACAGGGCCCAGGAGCTGTGCGGGCTTTGTGTACGCAGGTAGTGCACGTGGGAACAGCTCTTACCTGGATTGCTCATCAGCTATATTTACTGTTTGAATGCTGACGCTACGCCTGCACCTGGCGCAAGCTTCATGAATCCCGGGGATTAACTATTACATTTGTAATATTTTGTAAACAATTTACAATATCTAAGCAACCATTCATGTTACTCACATACTGTCAGCAGCATTGTATTCATCTAACTGAGAGCTTTCATATGAGGGTAAGGAGTTCTGTCTGTGTTACTTGGTTGCTGAGATATTTAGAAAAATGTAAAAATTACATCTGTATAAATTATCATAAAAACAACAGTTAATATCTATTTAACTGCACTAGACAGAGATCAAATGTTAATGCAGTTGAATTTGCCATTGTGTAAGCTTTAAGATGAAATCTTTTAAAACCTTGTACATAGCATTGTTTTGGAATTATTGAAGTAAATATGAACAAGCAATATTTGACGCCTACAGGCATCAGTAGGAGTTAACTGCAGATGCACCTGGAGGTGCCACTCGGATGTAATTGTAACTGAATACAGATAAGGTTTATAGTCCAGTTCTTATAGTATTTTGCTGGGTCAGCTTGGTCTTTTCTTGTTTGCATGGAAACATTTTACTTTGATTTGTTTCAGGATTTGTCTGGCAAAATTCAGGAAATGAAAGCCTGCTTGGCTGCTTCAAAATGATCTACATTATTCTGTTTAGAAATCTATAATTTGCTTTCCCATGGGATCCTGTTCACTGATTTACCTTACATAAACTTTATACACAGAACAAAATGGAAGTTTATGCAAATCAAAATGTGGGACTTTCTTCATTTAATATTACACAGTTCCATTAACCCCATGAACCCATAATTTATTTATTGATTTATAATTGCATTACATCTTTAATTTTAGTAACATTGATTTGATTGATTGATGATGTATTTACATTCATAAGCTGAGGACATTTTTACAATCAATAATCATAATAATAATAATAATAATCATGTGTTAATCACGTAAATCCATTGGGCACAGTCCCTTTTTAGGGGAGACCTGGGAGCAATATCTGGTTAAGTGACTTGCTCTAGGTCACACAGTAGGCAAGTGAGGGCTGAAGGAATCAAATGATGTACCACAGAAACTACATCAGAGTCATTTCCCCGTGCACCAACTACCAGACTAACTCTACAAACAAACTGGTAATGATTAAAAATGTATTTAAAACTACAGCTCTTATTATAATACCTTTCAATCCTGAAAAAAAATTACTTAGCCAAGAAGACTAAGATTTATCATAATTACCCTTTGCTTTGTTTATAACTTGGGCTATTATATTTAAGTGACTTTTAATTGATTCTGATTTGTCTAGGTTATAGCTGCAGCATTCAAAAGTGATGGCTGCACAAGTACCACCTTGGGCTGCAAGTAGTCAAAAGCTATTCTGTTTTGCTCAACCACTACCCTCATCACAGTAATTTCACCTGCAATATTTTCTAACAAAATTTGTCAAGAATTCTAGCAATTTTGAAACTTTTTGAAGTTCCTAAATAGGTTTAGCACACCGATATTAGGGGAAATAGTGCAGCACCTGCAAAGATGCAATTTCCTAAATCCATATTACCTAAATTTGTGACATTCATATTCATGTGTACCTAAAGTCTGCTACCCAAAAGGGTTCACAATCACTGGTTTATTCACTTTTCACTTATTTTTGTGGTTTCTGACTACTGCTCTTGGCAAATTTTCTAAATATCTAACAGCAGTCACCACATGGCCTAAGTAGCAGGAACCAGTCAAGGTTTATGGTTGCCAGATAGTTGTTGAAAATTTGCTTTGCAATTACTTTTGCCTACATAGATAATATTGGTCGGGTACCATGCCAAGAGATTTGATATTGTCTTATTATAAGATCTAAAACAAATCTTTTTTTGTTTCACTTAATGTAAAAGCTGAAGAAGTTAAAACTCCTTCAGGCAAAGGGCCAGTGTCGCTGTACCAGCCTATATATGTTTTGCTGAGTAGTTCTGGTAACTGTAGTGGCTTTGGGATGAGGGGAAGCCCCCTTGCATGAAGTAGAAACATGACTATATACCAAACAATTACTGATGTTCATACTTTAAGCATAAATTGGTTGAACTGATGTGAATTTATTGAAATGAGGTAACCGGATTTTACTACATTTAATTGCTCACTTTATTGCACTATTATTATTCTGACCAAGGAAGATTAGAGCTATTCTATGGAGAATAAAGTTATGTAAAATGATGAGGAAGTCTATCCATAATATGAGCGGCTTTGAATGTTCAGCTTTGTTGTTTTTATCTCTTTCAAGTCTTTGATTAGTTGGTGTTTTGGATTCAAATAGATTTTTGTACTGTCTTCATTTTGATCAAAAATAGAGGAAAAAACATTTCTTACAGTTTTTATATCTGTTTAATGACTAGGCAATTAACAACTATCGAACAGTATTTGCATTATTGTCTATGTATTTTGTTACATTGCTGTACTTGGGCCACTAATGGTCTTATATTCGTACAACAAAAGGTCCTTCCCAGTTACTATTTTAAGGCTTTTTGTTAAACTCCTTGATCACTACCATTTGCCCAGGACTGAACTAGACTAGCTGAGTAGTTACAGTTGGTGGCTTGAACATTTTGTAGGAAGCAGACTTGCTTATTTCTGTCAAAGAATTTTGCAGTTGTTTTATTGTGATGCTGCACCACTGTTGCTGCAGGTTCCAATGTAGCACATCATGGACCAAAAGGAAGATGTAAAGACAGTTCTAACTGTCGTGAGTTTATAAGGAAGAATCACAAATAGCAGGCAAGTGTACTATTCAGGTGGATCCATTATCAATATAAGCCTTTTTAAAACATTCTTTTATTGTGAATTCATGTGTTCCACTATTCCATTAGATTGTAGATGTTAAGGCACATGAAACATTTGCTGTGTAATGAGCAAATTACATATTTCTTTCACTACCTGACTGATAAACAGTGGACCATTGTCTGACTATTACTTGTGGCCAGCTCCAGTGTGAACAATATGCGTGTACAAAGTTGAGGCTTTTGTCTTTGCAGTACAATTCTAAGTAGGTATTGCTTCAGTCAAATTAGTGAATGCATCTATTACGACTAACGAATACCTGTATTCTACATTTGCAGATGGTAGTGGTCTTTAAGTGAATTGCACCCAACTCTTAATATACTTTATTGACTACCGTTTATTAATCTGTTTTAAGCTTTTGATAGTCTCTTTTTGAATGATAATATGGTCATTCTGTAGATGTATCTAGTGGGGGAGGATCCTCTCCCTTCCCTCCTGCCAGCTGTTTATTATGGTCAATATTTTGGGCATTATTTTTCCCATGTGCTTGTTCACTGCAGAAAATACAAACTTCAAAAACAGATGTCTCAGGAGAGAGTTTAAACATTGCTGAAACTTCAGGTTTTGATGCCAAAATCTTGATTGCATTATTAGCTGTATTGTGTAACTGATTTGCTTGAAGATGCTGTACATCCTGTATAACTATTTCTACATTTGTACTTATATCTGACTTGATGACATTATGTATTCCCTGTATATAGTGCAGAAAACTGTCTACCAGACTCTGTTGCTTAGCTATCATCTGCATTTCCCTATCTGTCGGGGTAAGTACTAGCTGATGTGCTTGCTCCAATAAGTTTGCATTTTACATTACATTACATTGTCATGCTTGGTGATCTTAACATGGTCTAATAAATGTGAACCAAATTCTGTCTTTTATGTATGTGCCTATAAAACAGATCTAAGCCTGTCTGTAGTAATATCTATAAGCAGGTTTTTAGTATCTGTTTAGGTCAGAAAGTGTTTTGGGATGAAAGCTGTAAAGAAAGCTTACGCATCAGCCAGTTTCTACCTCTTCTTCTGTCAACCCAGTTTTCAAAAATATCTATATTTTTAAGTAATCTTTTCTTGTTATCCCATCTGTTCATCATTTACATTAATTTAGTATGCTAATATGTCTGTCTAGTAAGAGCTATGGCTGAATGATTTTTTATTCAACTTAATTTTGTATTGTAGCTCAAGTATTTAACAAAGATTTTTTTTCAAGGATTATATTTCAGCCTGGATAAATTTGAGTCCATCTATATAGTTTCGTTTGTCTGTCTTTTTTCATTGCTATTTGTAGCATCATTCCATTCTTCTGAAAAAGTTGCATAATTACTTGATAAATTTGGGGGGGTTATAATAATTTACATTTTGTTTGAGTGTATTAAGAGCTTGCTGCCACTCACTTATAGGGAATACTCCAAATGCTGATATCTTGTTATATAGCGTGTGTATATAAGTTTCAGGGAGGTGCCTGTCCCACAAAAAATATTTTTTGGTGTGTTTATAGGGATCTACTTCTAAATCCTGAAGAGCACATTGCCACAGATGAAAATCCCGGGATGAAAATCATGCAGTCTCGGAAACCTGAACATCATCATTTTATCATGGTAAGTAAACAGTTGGCCACTGCTAAATGGAACACACACCAAGGCCAATATGCCCTTTTATCCATTGTAGTGTGATCCTGGAGTTGGCATATTAATTTAGGAGGGTTGTGGGGGGGCACAGCCCCCCTCCACCTAGCTGGATGTTACCTACCTCTGACTGCTTTCCGTTTCACATTGGACAAGTATGTACATATCATGGTCAAACATCAATGTTCAGGTTTTTGTGGCTTGATGATTGTGGTTTCAGGATTTTCATCTTTGGGATTTAGAAGTAGACCCGTTTACAGAGATTTTTTTGGGGTTATGATTCTTGTTATAGGACAAAATGATGAAATGTAACTTATTTTTGATTGAAGTTAGAAAAAGTGTTGCCATTATCTTTTCTGTTTCTGGTTGTGTAGTCCAAGAATGATCAGCACCTCTAGATCCTCTTCCTACTGTGGTGTCATCAGCTGATACTTCACACTAGGCTTGCTATCGCACATGTGTGGTATTTGCATTTGTCCACCGTTTTAAATCCTTCATCCTGAGCTACTGCCCCAAGGTTTATTTCATCTGTGAAGAGGATGCTCCTGTTCTCCAGTTATGTCATATATAACACAAATATAGTCTACAACAAACCCAGTCATAGTACACTAGCCATTCCCCTTCATACAAACATTGTTCATATAATTACAACACTTTATATTCTTCCATTTAACCACGTGGCAATGGATATCCTGGGTTCTGGTCCTTCACCCAAGCCTTACTAAAATCGACACAAACTGCATATATGAAGTCAAAAGCTTTTCAGAAATCCAGGTAGACCTTATCTGCAGTACTTCTTTTTCAATTTGTTTTATAATACAGTCACAAAACTAGATCAGATTGACCAATAACTCCTGAGGACCCTAGGAGGCACCCCATCTTATTCCTCTTCTCTCTCCTTTCACAGTGAAGCCTGCTTTCCTCACATTTCTCTCCAATCATGGCATCCCCCTTTCTTTCTTATGCTTTTTTTCTGTAATGACTATTCCTTCATTCATCATTACGTCTACTTTTCACAATCTTCTGTAGTCTCCTTTCCATCTTTATTTATCCTGATCATTGCTCTTCCTCACTTGATTCTTTCTGTTATGCACCTAAAGAATGTGTTCTCATTTTTAACCTATTCTGCCAATTCCTTTTCATCTTCTCCAGAATTTGTCTCCCTCATCTCCTTTGTTGCCCTTTCACTTTACAGTCACCTCCTCACCTATCATTTCTCCTGTTGCATGAGTTGTTTTTCCCAATCACTAATCTCACCTTTCTGTGAGTGCATACTGGTTGTTTTCTGTTTTGCCTTTGGCCAGTTCATCAAGCCCTTGTACATAGTCCTGAGTACTGCAAACCTTACAAATTTCCACAGCTGGTTTACTGTACAAATTTGTCTCCCGTCTCCTCATTTTTGTCTTTCTCCACAGTTCATCATAATCCAAACTCCTAAATTATCATGCAGACCTTGCGTTTTACTCTCCTCTTACTCTAAACTACATGATGTCATGATCACCGCTGGCTGCTTCTCCCTTCAGTTGAACATTCCTGACCCCCTCTAGCTTAGTTAGGGCCACATCCAAAGTTACATCCTTTCTGGTACACACTAAATCAAATGTACTTTCTGGTACAGTTATAGGCACGTTGGTTGAAATCTTCATTGTTGAAGACTTCAGCCAACTCCTGCTGCCTCTCTGTCTGAAGCTTAGATTCTTGCAGTCTGTTCCTGGAAAACACAGATCTCCATTGACTATCATCTTCCTCCTCCTACCTTAGTCATTCATTCCTTCCTCTTGTGTTTCATCCTCCACTCTTGATGTGTTGGGAAGCATTTTCTATAATTGTATACATTCCTTACTTCCATCATATGAAGTTGCACCTCTTCTTCTCAGAGCTCATATTTTTCTTCAATTTGTATAGATAAGCATCCCTTCTCTGTACCTTTTTTTTCTTAAATAATCTATATTGTGGTGCCCTCATGGGCTACTCTTGTCAGTAGACTGCATTTTATGCTACCAGTAATGTGCATCCTCTGGTCTTTCATCCTTGTCTGCAATTCTGTCATCTTTCATCAAAGCAGTTTATTGAGTGAGAAGCCAAGAGGACAGAGGAGGTGATGACTGAGAGAATAAATTAAAAGGCTTATTGTCTGAATGAATCCACTATGCAGGAAATTAAGGAAAGTGAAGTTTTTATAATAATTCATTTTACTTTTGTAGTGAAGTGATACACCTGAGGGTCAGAATAATGCATTCTGGAGAAACGAAGTGGAAAAAGCAAACGTTTCTGGATATATTCCCATTCTTCACTAGACATTTAAACAAGTAGTTCATATCCATGTACTCTTCTATCTTTTTTACCTCTCAAGTTTATATTTCTCCAATAACCTACTATAAGTTATTCTTGATATCCTATTCTGGGACATCTAACTGCATCTGAATGAATCTCTTACAATCTAATGCAATTTAACTTAGTTTTGTAACTGACAATGTTTAGCATTTTTTAAATCCTACTATCTACAACCTATATTCTATTTTGTCTCCGTCAACATATTCTAACTTGTATACCTTGTTCAATGTCTAGCTCTTACTTTATGTAGACAATTATGTCTTTTACGTATTTATTATATGTGGAGCTTTTCTACCCAGGCCTCCACTGAAAATGGGCTCACTTAGGCCCAGTGGACCATCCCAGTAAACAAATGCAAATAAATAATAATAAATAAATAAATATACTGGTGGTATGTCAGGTACTGGATGTCCCAGCATTATTGTGCTATTGTCTAGTGTATCAGATGGTATCTGGGCTGGCTGAGCAACTGCTAAATCATCTGATACAAAATTATAGAACAAAATCTGGATGGTTACAGTCCTGAAATAAATATAGAAGACAGTAATCCAGAGCTATATGTAGACACTATTTAATCAGTTGGTATAAAAATGACTCTTTTCAAGCTACAGTGCTGAATTGTCTTTCAGTCAGATAGTGAGTGGATGAAATACTAAATACATTGTTTGCAGAAGCTGTCTCCCAAAACAAGAGTGTGATGTGAAACCTGGGTATGTGTATTCTATTATGCAGGAGGCCATGCCTTTAAAATTTGTTTCAGGAGAAAGATCACTTTGCAGTTTCTTCTCCTTTTTCTGATTCCCTTGTACAGGGTGTGGAAAAAATTTGGAAGTTCATTTTAAAAATGCTAATTTGTCAAAGCAATTAATTGTTCTGTATTGTTTGGATTCTTTAGCTGTTGATATTAAAGTTTGGTTGTAGTCCTTATATAAGATTTTGGAAGACCCTCAGCTATTGTTTTGCACAGAATGATTCTGGAATAGGCAATGGAACATGTGAGTATAACTAAAATACAAGAATGGAGTAGTGCTGCATTTAGCTAATAGTTTTATCTCTCTCTCTCTCTCAATATATATATATATATATATATATATATATATATATATATATATATATATATATATATATATTCTAATAAGGGTGTCCTTTATGCAAGGTCCTGATTTCACTGTAGAAAGTAGGCTCATTTAAAAATGGCCAAACAAAGGTGACATGTTATCAGCATGATGAAGAATAGCATGCAAAGAGACAATATAAAGAGGTTTTAGTTTATATAATGATATTTTAAGGAAATGATTTATAAAACTCATCAATGATCCTCATAATAATTTTTTGAATTGATCAATTATTTCCTGACATTTTATGGGTGACAAAGTAAATAGAAAATGTTAATTTATATCGCCATACATAAAGTGGTGAATGTAAAATTCATTAGCATTTGACATCCCTTGTTTATTATTTTTATCATAAACTTCTGAAGTAAATAAAATATCTTCAGCATCAGTAACTATTTTATTATTAGTAAGAGTCAATTTACCTGATTAAAATTATTTAGGTTTTGACCATTTTGCCATATGTGAAGAACATGAGGACTGACAGAGTAATTATAAAGTTTATCTTTATCAAACACAGTGGCAATTTTTTGTGTTCTACAATTTCTTGATATTGTTTATTTAAAACTTTGAGCATAGCTATAAAAATACATTTATCATTTTGAATTTTGCATTTAACAAAGCTAACATTTTCTTGCATTTTTATTTCATTATTCCAGTCTTGTAGTTTATTATTATTCCTGGCAGAAACATTTCCCTACAAGAATATTTTAATAAGTCCTAAACATATCCACGCCTACTCCATCCTTGCTATTATGTATTTGCACTAACAACCATTCCTTAAGGTCTTTAATGAGCTATGGAAAAATATGCATTGCAATGGATGTTTTAATAATGTATTGGTGTTTAAATAAAAAGGAGTTATGATTTAATATTGGGACATGAGATAACTTTAAAACAATCTATTAGTACACACTTGTGTATTAAACATGAGTACTGAATAAAAAGTAGAGTTATTATCACTTAATATTATGATTATGGTCTTTTATAGTCAAAAAATTAACCCAGTTTGTAAAACTTTGTCAGGTGAATTATTCTGTAGGTATTTGAGGGCAGCAGCCATTGATTTATACAAAATGAAGTTAGACATATCCTAGAATTAAACCACTTTTAGATTTTCTAGCAAGATATGGAAATTGTTCTTCACAAATTTAGCAGCAAGTGAAGGAATCCAATACATGTTTCCTGGGAAAATAATCTTTTGAAATTTTACAATAACCATAGTAAGTATTATTGTCCAATCACTATATGAAGTGTAATTGTGGACATTATCAAACTTATTTTCCAAAGTAGGGTTACATCTCTTAATTTCTGAGTGGAAGAAGAATGAACAATATATAACCATTTGTTGAATAATCTATGAGCATCTTGTAACAAATTAGTTTATTGCAGAAGATCTAAATTTGACTTATTAGGTTATGGAAAGCCCACTTTCTGGTTACTGTTAGGTCTATTAATATTTAGGGAAATGCCATTTAAATACATATACAAATAAACAATACCAATACAATCTAATGCCATTTGGTACTCCGGGCTACTTTAAAAGAAGTTAAAATAATAAATTCCCAAAGTGTATTAAATTGTAATGTGAAACAGAGGTAAAGAAACTCACCAAATAATAAATCCTGCCAATATATTTATAAATTATATGCATCACAACACAAAAAATGTGTCTATATCTTATGAACGAATCACACAAATTGCGAACGCTCATAATATCGAACATACTGGACACTGAACTTCCTATTGTGGGGGGCTGTGCCCCCCACCCCACCCGCTAAATATATATTCCAAATCCAAGATTGCACTACAGTGAGGAAAGGGCAAATATCCCATTCTTCACTGTACCGTGAGCTCAGAAAAAGCACTTCAAGGTCCGGTACATTCGATATTATGAGCATTCGCAATTTGTACGATTCGCCCATATGATATAGACCCCAAAAACATCTACATAAGCTAATCCATATATAACCTTCATTCTACAGACATCCTGAAGTGAATCATGAACTGAGAAATAAATCAAATGCAGACTACCAATGAAAATTTGATAAAAGGGTACCACCCAATTAAATCCTACTTGTTGTACAAAAGGCACTTGACTAAGCCTAATAATTATACTACATGATTACATTATTATACATTATTTCAATACTAAATGAATGGTAATGAATTTATACTTGAGTTCTCTTTTAAATAAGTGCATCTTTTAAAGTTTATAGCTAAATTATTTGAAGACAAAAGGAAATGAAAGAAAGAAAAAAGTAAAAGGAGAAAAAAGGAAATACTTCTATTATGACATAATAATGAAATGCCCATATCCAAAATATAATGTTACAGTTTAAATGATACCTCATAAACTATCATACTATGAATATAGGTAGCCCCTGCATTTGACCAAATAAAAGTTAGTTCGCCAAACACAGTGGTCTGATTTAATGTCGGCAATATGGCTATCCGAATGGTAAATATGTCAATGGTATGGAATGTTGATACAGGTAAGGGCGGGAGAGTGTGTGTGTGTGTGTGTGTGTGTGTGTGTGTGTGTGTGTGTGTGTGTGTGAGTGTGTGTGTGTGTGTGTGTTTATGTCAGTTAAGGTTGGCGATGAGTAAAGGAAGGGTGTTGTGTGATTTTGTGTGAGATTGTGTATTTTAGGGTAAGGATTAGGTTGGGGATAGATGTATGTTGTTTCTGTGTGTTGTGTATGTTTGTGTGTCTGAGTCTGTCTTGTGTACTGGCAGTGTTACTGGAAGGTTTAAATAACAGTAAGATGTAGAGTCAGGGTTGGGGGTAGGGTGCAGCATTAGGTTTAGGGTTAGCAGCCATTACTATGGTTGTGCAGGGGGGAGGAGCACTGGCTGATTAAATTTGCAGATAACTGCAAACTAGGAGCAGTTATAGAATCCCCCAACTGTACAAATGTTCTCCAAGAAGGGCTGCCACAAACAAATAACTGTTGTCAGAGCTATGGACAAAAACTAAATGCCAAGAAATGTGTAATAATATCCTTCAGGAAGTCATCTACCCCTAGTAACTATTATATTGACAACACACATCTAAGAATTGACTGAATATACAGGGATTTGTGGACACATGTAGTCAGTAATGCATCTTTGACCATCATGTGTCTACAGTAGTGAGGAAATCATTCTATGTTGAGCAACTTTAAACAAAGGTATGACATCTAGGTCTAGTGGGATCATTGCTCCATTGTGTTTAGCATTTATCAGACCTATCATTGAGTACAATGCGCTCTCCTTTTGGTATGTACCTAACCAGGCATATCCAGCAATTGCAACCCCCAAAAGAGGTTTCTCACTAAAAGAATACAGAGTGTAAATAACATGTTATATGCAGACTGCCTCAAGGCCCTATTGCTGTGTTCTGTGTCCTACATACTGCTCAGAGGAGATCTATGCCAGACATACAAGGCATTGTCAGATTCCACCCTGATGGACCTCATGCAAATCCACAAAACAAACATCACCAGAATTACCCATTCTAAAGACTCAGTCCTTGCCTGTGATGTAAATAGGACCTGCTGAAGAGACAGGTACAATATGCATACCAGAGTCTACCCGTTCTCTGTAACAGGCTTCCCATCCATGTGAAGCAGAGGTCCTCCCTAATCCAATTCAAGTGTAACTTGGACAATTGGATGAAGAAGAGGAAATTCATCTCTGGTTTGGCTGCTATGTCTAAAATGGACACAGACAACCTGTAAATTGTTAATTTCCAAAGCCCCTGCTTATTGATGTTTCATCTCCCAACCCCCTACTTACACTTATCTAGTGTACCAGATTTGGGATGCATGGCCAGGCTTAAGAAGGTCGTTGTGGTCATTAGCCTAGTACACACCTATGAACCTATGATATTAGTTAAAAACAATAGCCCTTTACATTTGTAATTAAAAAATTCCTTGAATTTTAAAAGTTGCGGGGTTATTAGCCACCTCAGAATATGGTGGTGCAGCTACATATAGACAAATTCTACAGTGAAAACATGGAGAGTTTCCCCTCTTATTAAAGTTCTTGTTTGAATCAACTTTAAAACATTCAAGTAATTTTTTTATATTTCTTCCTCTACTCTTTACTTGGTGTTTCACCTTCTAAGTGCTTTAATTCACTCCTCCCATAATATCTTCCAGTTACTGTAAACATGCATCAAAAATTCCAGAAACAACAACAGAATGAGTTATCACATATTTTGTGTTTCTTATTTTGCATGTGTTAAATGATGTCTCAAAATAAAACCTGACTTAGAGATGAGGAAAACTAGACCATCTTTTTTCATTTACTTCCTAAATAACATCCACCGGTCTAATAAGATCAGTTAGCTCCAGACAATCAGTTTCAGAATATTTTTTTTCTTTGTCAAAATCACTTTCTTCTTAAACCAGTCAACTTAATGTAACAAATTGACTTTTATGACACTTTTTTTTTTAAATGTAATGGATGACGGCTTTGAAAGTATAAATGAGAATTAATGAAAGTTTCTTTCCAGTAAATGGATGAACTTAAACTACTGACCTTAGTAAAATGTCCAAATATTAAATCCTGGAAGAATGAGAGCTGCATGTAAATTTTACAAAGGAAGCACTTAGGTTTAATAAATGAAAAAAATTTCAAATCCACTAATATGACATTTCCATAATGTTTGTTTGTGTTTTTCGGCTTTTCCCAGTTAGGGGTCGCCACAGCAGAACTCTGGTCTGCTAATGATTGGCAGTAGAGTTTTACGTGCTGGCTTGCCGGGCCTAATGCACAACCTTCAATGAAGGAATGCCCGTTCACACATGTCGCCACACAGAAGACGCTCTAACTGAGAATCGAACGGGCAACGTCTAACTGTGAGGTGACAACGCTACCGCAGCACCACCACCGCAGTACTATGACATTTCCATAATAATTAATTAAATTCATTTCCTGATTCCCACTTTGTTGTTTAAAACTGGGAGTAATCTGAAGAGGAAGTTTGAAAATGGACCTGACAAGAAATGGGAGAATAATATGGCTGGTAAAGGTATGTCCAAATGAGGGGTATGCAACCAATATAGGTTAATTTTCAAAGGGATTAGTTTTATGGTGGTGAACTACCAAACAACTGTGTATCCCAATGGGAAATTTAATTGTAATATGTCAGTGGTAGTTTACTTGGGACAATGTAGCACGTGCCCAGCTCTCTATGTGGCTAACATCATGAAAGTATTGAAGCATATAATTCATCAGCACAATTACACTATTAGGCAAAAGGTTATGAACAATTCCTTGTATAAGCATTCCAATCAGTGTGAGAATTTAAAAAAATTCTTATTTTTGTCTTAGACAGGATACCACATTTTGAAAGTGGTGATGATTGAGAATCCCATGTGGAGAAACATAAATTGCATTGGCAGGTTCTAGTGAATTCATCAAGTCCCTGGGTATTAATGACAGGATTTCTATACAAAGTTTATTACTTAATAAAAGATACAATATTTCATATTACACATATATGTGCTTTTAGATGGTTTGGATTTTTATAAGTGTCTACATATTTTAGGTGTTTTAGTAATATTTAGATAATTTTTTTTAAATATTGTTCATTTATTGTTGCTGTAAATATATTGTTTTTTTATAATCGACCAGAAGATAGAAGTGTATGGTTATGATATTTAAATGTAAGTAAAAAGAGAGCTTATTTTATCTAATAAAGCTCATCGTAAGGTTTAAGTGGACAAAAGTGCTTATCTATTAAAACTTTGTGCTACTATAGTTGGGCATCTGGATTTTTTGTGTTTTTAATTTCCTGATTAGAAAAGTTAGGCCTTTTAGTAAGAAAGGAACTAACCATGTCAATTCCATCTTTGATCGGTGTAGAGGTATACAGAGCTTCAGGTCTATATTAGACTATCAAAAATTCAGTTCAGAGAATGGCATTGGCGTTGAAATGTTCATACTGAGATTGCGCTGCAGTGAAGATTGGAAAAATTGCCCTTTCCTCACTGTAGTACGATCTCGGAGTTGGCATACATAATTAGCGGGGGTATATATAAAGAGGAGAATTCAATGAATGGCATTTCCAATGAAATGCAATTCGTTGAAGTTGTTTTTTGCTGATTTAGTATAGACCCCAGTGGATCTGTATCTATAGTAATCAAAATAACATCATTAAGAAGCTGTTTGCTTATTAGATTCTATGAATTTCCAGTGCCAAACCAACCTAGTAAAGGAAGAAATGCACTTCATGATTGATTATAAAATATTGTCTAAAACTAAACCAACATAGGTGTCATAGAGAGATTGTTTCTGTTCTTGCATATATCAAAAATGTAACCCAATCTTGGATGTTTGACTTTTAAAAATTACAATTGTATATGACAAATCTCATTTATAAAGCAGCCCAGCAACTGTAAATTATATTCTCAATATGCCCTGTACAGTTCACATTGGGACACCTCCTGGCAGACTGTGTCATCATTCAATACTGAACACATGGAAGTGTCATATTGTTTTACAGTTATGATCACCATCCCAGTCACCCTGTCTGTTTTCATAAATTTTAAATCAGGCATGTTTCTAAAAGGTGTCAACATTATTCTTTGTTCTTTACTTAAATTATAATAATGCTTGCTGACCAGTTCCCTTATGCCAAGCTCACATGCATTTTCACATATGCTGAGTGTAGTACATGGGGCAGATTATAAGCACTTGCAGTTTTAAAAACCATAACAAGCTTCCATGAAGTCAATTCAACATAATAAGTTGGCCAAGTTGAGCTTGCATGTGAAGCTTTTGAGCTTAATAATTGACTTATTAATATTAAGTTTAAACAGGGAACAGAAAGGCATTCCTTTATGTAAATATCCAGCTGTTCTTTGGAGAAACTTAGCTTAAGTTGAAAATGGAAAATTTGAAGGGATTTAATGTCTTCTGTACCAGGCCCTACCTTTCAACTAGGATTTGCATGTTGCTCTTCTTCCATGTTGATACCTTTGACCTTGAAATGAACTCTGTTGAAACTCTATTGGTTGAAAATTGAATGTAATATCATGCGACTGGTTTTCCTTGTTTTGTGGTCATAGTTGAAAATTTACCCCTGACTTCAGTATCAGTCTCTCTGAACATTGTGGAAGTGGGGGTGTTTTTTTTTTTAATGTTTCTGATGGGATGTAAGCTCTTGAAAAAGTTTGACTATGTCCAGTTACATTGTTTCTTGTTGGATCAATAATTCCACATGTATTAAACTTCTTTACATGTAAAAACTGGGAACAGGCAATTCCCTTTTGGTATGCATCATAATCTGTTTTTTTTTTTTTTCCTTTAATGAGTATTCTTATCTTTCCTGTTGACCTGCTTCAAACACAATTCAAATTGATATACAGACTCACTGTAGGCTGGTTGTTTTGAAATAGTGTAATTCAAAGAATTTATTTTATATCCCTAAATAATACCTCCATTTCCTTTTCTTTGTCCTGAAAAAACATTTCTGTTAATTTAGTGACAGTTCTGTTGAAAAGGGACGATCTTCATTAGAAATGCTGTTTGGGAACTTAAAAAATACTATCCCTTAGGTACTCTTCTGTTGCTAATGCAGTTGTAAAGAAAGAAACAGATCCATATGCACGCCTTGTAACTGAAAAGTTTATTCTCGTATTCTTTCAGCATAACTGGAATGATCTTGCTAGCACTGGATGTACTACTGTAGCAAAAGATATTTCCTACCAATGTAGAAAGAAGAAGCAAAGGAAGTTGTACTTAGCAAGAGAGACTCAGATTCAGAGATGGCTGGCAGAACAGGCACAACATGGAAAGTATGTCTGGTGAGAAAATACATTTGAAGTTATACTGAATACTAGAATACCAAAGCCAAGCAGTGCGCAAACCTGAAGTCCCAAAATGACTGGAATATCTCCATTCTACTTGTTCCTCAAGTGTGATGAACTTCAGAAAATAAAATATGATATCTAAATTTTATTCATATCCCATGTTCTTCAGTAAATGAACTGATTGAAAAACTGATCAAGGCTAGGTTTCTGCCCAGACTGGACCCAAACATATGCTATTGCCAAATTCCAGTAGCCTAGAATCAAATGAAAATGTGGCATTTTTCCATATGAAAGGGATTCTTTCATAACAGAGCCCTACCTTCTGGTATTCATGGACTACCTGTGATATTTCTCAAGTTGAGGAACACTACTCTTAGACCCGTGTCAACTACTTATCAGTCTACCCGGATGTAATGTTTTTATTGTACTGTTAAAGCCATCTCCTTAAAATTCTACCTGAATAAATTCCTTTTGTTAAGCTTAGCTAATTGCTACCCCAGGTTGAGTGCAAATCAAGTATGGCAGAACCCCACTATTTGGGTTGTATAATAAGCCAAGAAATAATAAAACCACAGACCAAGAAAACTGAAGCACTACAAAAGATGCTCACACTAACCATTAAAAACAGTCTATCTTAGGTCTGGCTAGCTTTTATCATCGATGCATTCCTTATTTTGTTACTATTGCTTATCCCTTAACCTGACTAAGGACAAGGCTCCTCCAAGAGTTAAATGGACAACTAAACAACAAAACGCTATCTAAAGATATGATGTTTTATGTTCAAAACTAATGCTACCAGTTCCAGACATTTCCAAGCAGTTCTACTTAAAATTGGTTGCCACTGAGGTAGGCATATGTTCAGTCTTGTCCTAGACTATTGATGGACATCACATTCTTTCTATTTAAGCAGTAGAACACTCACTAATACTGATAGATGCTACTCCGCAATTGAGAGTGAATGCCTTGCCATAAAATGGGTAATAATCATCCTAAAATGCAGTTTGTTGGGTACAAAAGTTGTATAAATCACAGACCATGCTGCTCTACTATTTTTCTACAGACAGAAATATTGTAACCAAAATAGTCCTGGTGGAGAGCGATCCTCTATTGATTCAAAACCGATGAGGAGTAGGTACCTTTTGGTATATACCACAGCCAACACCTGTGGTAGCAAGCAAACTCTAAAACCATAAATGTTGAGAGAAGTGTTGAAGGATCAGTGTGAGCATCTCCTGAAATCTGAGCACTGGAAGGCATCCTTCAGGACAAGAAGGATAGTAGCTAAGGAAAATTAACTTGCGATAAAACCTGTTTATATCATTGATGACTACGAGTACTGTTTTGTTTTGATGATTTTAAGTATAAATAAATATTGAAACTCTGAAATAGACTGACTGCTGAGACTGAAGTGGATTTATTTCTGATATTCCCAATATTTTTCCACAAGAAGGCACTTTTTACTAAACAGGTATATAAATGTGAATCCTGTATTCATTGTCCAGCTGTATTATAGCAGACACTGTAGAATGCTACAATATATAGTCTCTCCATTCTCTCCTCCCTCTCTCTCTAAATCTATATATATATCTATCTATATATATATATATCTATATATATATATATATATATATATATATATATATCTATCTATATATATATATATATATATATATATATATATATATATATATATATATATATATATATATATATATATATATATATATATATATAGACACACGCACACATACACACATATTCATACATCATATCACATACATATATATACATATGTTTTATTTATATATGTCTATATCAGAAGATTGAGTTTTCAGAAACTTGAAATTTATATGGTCGAGAACATATGAGCGAGTTTCCAAAAAGAAGAACTTCAAAAAAAAAAAACAACAAAGACACAAAAATCTACCTTTTTTACATTTTTGCAGGGGGCAGGCCCCTCTGCACCCCCATGCAAATTATAAATAGTACCTCCGAGATTGCACTACAGTGGGGAGAACTGTAAATTTCCTGATCCTCACTGTATCGTGAGCTCCATTCAAAAGCTTCAGGTTTTCAGAAACTTGATCATATGGTCTTGACCATGTCAATTTCAAGTTTCTGAAAACTCAGTCATCTGATAGGGACCCATATATGATATATAGGGTCTACATTAGAAGACCGAATGATTACGTGATCGAACACCTAAACATTGCTTTTCAAATATCGAAAGCAAAAAATGGCGAATGACTTATTTAACACAGGAAAAGATTTCCTTTGGCCATTCACCGGAGTTTGCTATTTCCCTACCGTTGAGTGATCTCAGAGTTGGTATATTTAGTTAGGGGGTGTGTGGGGGATGAAGCCCCCCACTTAATTTAGATGTAAAGTAATATGTTTTGTGTTGTGGCTGAGAGATGTGTTTCCCTGGGACATTCGACATTATGCAGTTCGATATTAGAAGATCGATTTGTAGGTGTTCGATCACCTAAGCATTCTGTCTTCTAATATAGACCCTGATATATATGAATATATGTATATATATATATATATATATATATATATATATATATATATATATATATTTGGGTCTATACTAAAATTGCGAAGAGGCATTACATCGAATGCCTCTTCAGCAACACATGCAGACCGAACGCACTAAACCGCGAATGGTCAAAACAGCGATTTCTTTCCCTGGGAAAGAAATCTCTAGCACCAAACACACACACACAATTTAAAACATAACTAAGTGGGGGGGTTTCATCCACTACACCCCCAAAGTGGGGGGGGCTGTGCCCCCCACAGCCCACCTAACTAAATATACCAACTCCGAGATCACACTACAGTGGGGTAAAGGGCATTGCTACAGCTCAGGCCTCAGCTTTTGATACTTTCAGACATCGGGCTATATGCGTCGGCGAAACGGCATTCGCTGTAATGCAATTTCGCTGATTTAATATAGACCCATATATTTATATACATACATAGATACATATACAATGGCACACACAAACACACACACACACACACACACACACACACACACACACACATATATACATATATATATATATATATATGTATATTTATATATATATATATATATATATATATATATATATATATATATATATATATAAATATATATATCAAGAACGAACTTCGTGACACAAAAGCATTCAAAAAGAATTAAAAGGAAAACACCAGCAACTCTTGTATTATTTAGCACTTTCTTCTTCTTTAATATCAAGACTTCTTCAGAATGACATGTTTCATCAATACATGCAACCATTTTAACATTGTTTAAATACAATACTTCAAGTAGTTTATTTAAATTAACACAACAGTTCCCATCCAATAATAATGTAACAACAACAGTCTTGCAA
Source organism: Protopterus annectens (assembly GCF_019279795.1). Lineage (NCBI taxonomy): Eukaryota > Metazoa > Chordata > Ceratodontiformes > Protopteridae > Protopterus > Protopterus annectens. Next base: position 1,453,691,576 of record NC_056746.1, on the reverse strand, counting down.
GGTGCTGTGTGCATCTTCATTATCATTAAAAAGGTAGATCAATTAACTAGGAGGGGTGCCATTGAAATCCTGTAGTGTTGTGTGCATAATGGGGTCATGTGCAACAAGTATACCTGGAACAGAAACTTGGAATGAAGCCCAAGGTATCGTGTGCAAAGTGGGGTCGTGTGCAAAAATCTTTATAAGACCCAGTCAGATCGCATTTCTATACTTTCGGATACTATATGACATACTTCTGTTGAAATCAAGTTAACTCACATTTCAATACTTTCAATCTCTATACCATTTTAAGGCACATTTGATATTTAGACTTTCATTAAGACATCTGCTCTAAGTTCAATCTGCCATTTTAGCTCCCAGACTTGCAAGAGCATGTCCACATCTCCTATGAACTCAGCTATTCTTTCTAATGCTGTAAACTTAAAGCCTGTGAAGTTCAGGCAGAGTGTGCTATATTTAGCTAAGACATTCAAACTGTCCTGTTTGCGGATTGCTGCGGTGTGTTCCTTTATGCGGTCACTTAGCTTTCTGTTGGTTTTGCCTATATAAAAACTTTCACAGTGTACATAAATAGCACAGTAAACCACATTTTTAGAGTTGCAGTCAAAGTGGTCATGAAATCAGACAGTTCTATTGCAGTGCGGGAAAGAGATGTTGTTGCCCTTTCATACAAAAGCACAGGCCATGCATTTGCCACAGTCATACATCCCAGGGTCTGTTGCTATCCCTTCCTGCGGGCATAGGCATTTGTTTTTCTCAAACGATCATCCTAGGGAAGAGGTTCATTTGAAGTAAATGTTCGGTGCTGCCCCAAGTACAGTTGGTAAGCCTTTCTCTCTCGAGGATGTCCCAACTGTTGATAAGGACTCCTTTAATTCCAAACATGTCAGTGGACATAGGCAGGGGGAAACTTGCCACCCAGTCCCTTTTGTTCGGTCTGTTCAGTGATCTTGATGTGAAGCCAGTTTCCAGGATCGGTGAATACTTGGAGTGCCTGTGCTGTAAAACCTCTTGGAAGAGAATGTCCACTAAGTGCTCCAGGTATTTTCGTTCTAAAAATAAATTTCTAAGGTAGAATCCTTCTGTCAAGAAAACCTCATCTTTGTAAACGAGTCTGGAAAGTCAGATACATTGCCCCTTCACAATGTTCTTTTTCATGAATTGTGGGTGTTGACTGCTGAACTCCAAATAATTATTACTAAAGGTGGGCTTGCGGTAAATATTGGAGTCGAACTGGCCACTTTCCAGGTCTGTTGTAAGGTGGATGTCTAGAAACTGGGTTGCCATACCCGGTTCTACTCCAATATTTATCACAAGCCCTCCTTCTTAAATGAAAGTCAGTCAAATAAAATTTCCATTATGTGATGTGAAGTAGACCCATATAAATATAAATATATATATATATATATATATATATATCTATATAAATATAAATATATATATATATATAACACACACACACACACACACACACACACACACACACACACACACACATTTATTTATGTTATTTCATTTATTTATTTTATTTATTTATTTATTGACATTTGTTAACCAGGTTTGTCCAATTGGGCTTGTGGCCCATTTTCAGTGGAGACCCGAGGAGAAAAGCTCCAGTAGTTCATTTTTAAACAAGTACAATTTTAAACAATATTGATATAATAGCAGTTATAGCAAAAAGATTCACATATGTTGGGTTACATGCATAAAGTTAAAGTTGCATTAAAAAAAGCTTAATAACATAATTTTACATTGATATAGTTCAGTAGGTCAACAATAAATTGTTTTTGTTTTTATAAAATTATGCAAATGCATAGTAGACACACTGGATAGAGGAATGTAATGAGGTACTAAGTATGGTCCTTTTGAGGGTACATAAAGAGAAGGAAAACTAGGTGGGGTCATGGCAAGGGCAGGTCCTCGAATTGAGAAAATAAGTGTTTAGTTCATTTTTAAAGTGTGAGGTATGGGAGATTGAATGTAAGTCAAGGGGAAGTTTGTTCCAAGCATGGGCAAGGGAGTGTTTGTAGAATGGTTTGCTTACTGACCTTTTTGGGTGGTAGACATCAAGTAATTGTTGGTTAGAAGTACAGAGGGTCTGGGACTGGATGTAGATGGAGACTAAGGAAGATAGTGATGGACAGAAGGAGGTTTTATAAAGAATAGAGTGTAGCATATGAAATTTATAAGATAGCAGAAATTGGGGAAGTTCAAGCCATTGAAGAGAGTTTAAAGAAATGCAGTGGTGTGAGTTGTATGGGGAGTTAGTAATGAATCTGGCTATTTTATAGTAAGTCTGTTGGAGTTTGTTTAGAGTGGAGACCTGGATATTGGTAAGAACTGGGGCGGCGTGTAAGAGGAAGGGGAGGAGGAGTGCCTGGCCCAGGGTAAGTCTAGATTCAGAGGTTAGGATTTTTTTGTTCCGATATAGCAAACCTAGTTTCTGTTTTTTTTTTTTTTTATACACTGGAGTATGTGTAGGTTGAACTTTAGTTCGTCGTCGATAATGACACCTAGGAGTTTTGTGTGGGTGTCAGGTTGGATAGTTGTATTGTTAGAAGATGTAATAAAAAAGGAGGTTTTGTGATGAGAAAGAGAACGGGGAAGGAAAAGTAGGAGTTTGGTCTTTTTGGGATTTAGGATCAGTATGTTGTGAGAGAGCCATTGTTCGGTGGATAGTAGGGCTTGTTGGGTCAGGCAGTGTAGTTCAGGAATGTTATTTGAGATAGATATAAGTGTAGAGTTGTCAGCATACTGAATAAGGGAGGATTTTTTGTATGAGGTGTAAAGATCATTGGTGAAGATGTTAAACAAAAGGGGTCCCAAGATGGAGCATTGGAGAACACCAGTGGAGATGGAAAGGAAAAGAGAGGAGGATGAGAGACATTTGACAGATTGTTCCTTGTCAGATAGGTAACTATTAAACCAGGCAAGTGAGGAGGGGGATAGGTGGAGATTTGAGAGTCTGGATAGTAGTAGAGGATGAGAAACAGTATCAAAGGCTTTGGAGAGATCTAGGAAGAGACAGGAAATGCGTTTATTGTTGACTATGGCCTCTGCAATGATATGAGTGAAGGAGAGGAGGGCAGTGGTGGTGTTGTGGTGAGGACGAAATCCATGTTGGGTAGGGGTAAGTAAGTGGTGCATGAGGAGGTGATTGAGAAGCTGCGAGTGAATACATTTTTCTAATATCTTGGAGAGGGGGGACAGAATGGCAATAGGTCAGTAGTTTGAGGAGTCAGTGGAGTTTCCACCTTTATGAAGAGGGATAGTAAAGAAAGATTTCCAAAGGGTGGGGAACTGTTGATTCCAGAATAGATTGATTAATTAGTATAGATATAGGATAGGCAATTGAGTCAGCAGCAAGTTTGAGGAATGTAGGAGATAGATTGTCAGTGGAAGGAGAGCAAGGTTTTAGCTTGAGTAGTAGAGATTTGATGTAAGTAATGGGAACTGGCTCAAAAGAAAACAAAGTTGTATCAGTGGGACTTGGAGGAGTGGGTGTCGAAGTAGAGTTTGGCTCAGAGTTACCAGATTTTGGATGGAAGAGATAAAGTGTTTATTCAGGAGGGTAGCTGTTTCCTGAGGGGAAGAGTTAGGTATGGGGAGGGATTAGAGGGCTTTTCAGGATAGAGGATGTTGTTGAGAGTTGACCAAAATTTTCGAGGATTGGATTTGTTGTTAAGCTGAGCAGAGCTATAGTATAACTTTTTGTCATTAGTTGTGTGTTTTTTTGCAAGGTTCCTCAGTTGTCTGTATTTTTGAAGAAGAGGTGGTTGTTTAGTTTTAGTCCAGGTTTTCCAAGCACTATCTCTTTGTTTCATAAGGGACCTAGTCTCCTTGGAGAGCCAGGAAGCATGATTTGATTTTACTCTGATCTTCCTAGAGGGAGCTAAGGAGTTTAGAGTACTCATGAAGATGCTATTGAAAGTGCTTACAGCATCGTTTAGGGGGAGGTGTTATATATATATATATATATATATATATATATATATATATATATATATATATATAGGTCTACCTGATAACAGCGACACACCAAAACACCGACAACAAAATAATCGACACGAAAAAAACGACAAAAAAAGAAAGTTCAAAAACACGAAACTTCACATGCCCGACAAACCAAAATCCTGACAATCAACAAAACAAATACTTTTCCCGAAAAACACACACACACAATACAAGTACACCAAAAACCTTACAAACCTACACTAAACCTTACATACACAACTATCTATGCACTAACCTTAACCCAAACGCTAACCCTAAGGTCTGTCACTATCGCACTTACCTTACCCGCACCCTAACCCTAACTCACTTAATCCACCCCTAACCCTCAACTCTGTAACTATCACAGACTTACCTTACCCACACCCTAACTCACTTAACCTGCCCCTAAACCTAAAGTCCGTCACTATCGCACACTTACCTGACCCGCGCCCTACCCTAATGTCTGTCACTATAACACACTTACCTTACCCACACCCTGACCCTAACATCTGTCCCTATCACACACTTACCTTAACATGTCGGTGTTCTCAGCGTCGGGATTCTCAACTGTTGGTCTTCTCCATTGTCAATCTTCCAGTGTCAGTGTTCTCGTCATCAGCATTTAGAACGTTCTGCGTTTTCAGGTAGAACTATATATATATATATATATATATATATATATATATATATATATATATATAGGTATATAAATATATAAATACACACACACACACACACACACACACACACACACACACACACACATATATAAACTTCCCTAGTAGGACTGCAGCCATTCTCAGTGTTCTGACCATAGTGTGCGGGTCATCTCCCTAATACATTGCAGGAAGAAGATCTTAATTCCGTGACTTGCCTATCTAGATACTGTCACCCCTTGGGACTTCACCAATTGTGACAAAAAAAATCTAAGTTCACCAAAGATTCTGTAGTCTTCCTGATACATTGCAGGAAGGACATCTTAATTCCTGTGACCTGGTCATCTGGATGATGTTATCACTTGGAACTACACCAATTGCGACAAAAAGACCATCTAAGTTTACCTAAGATTCTGTAGTGTATGTTCTCATTCCAAAACTGGCTTTTTGATAGTTTAAGAACCTGCAAATTCAATACTGTGGTGTGCGCACTAATCAGACCCCACACTGGCTCAGCTTCCACCCTCCCCCATTAACAACACTTACCAATAGGTACTTTTAACAAAGCCCATATGATATACCACCCCCACAAATACTGTTGACCATTATAAGATCTATTTTTAAACCTAACCAAGCATATAATTACAAAGAAAGTTCTCTAGAAATTAAACACTTTCGAAAAGCACTGACCTCAGCTTGAAACTCCAACTGGCTGATTGTTTCTGTAGCAACCAGTATTGGCTCGTGGTTCAATTTGGTTCCTCCCTTCAGAAATCCCATATGGAGTTTACTTAACTTCCCGTTTACCTAGGGTGCCATTTTCTAACTTCTCAAGAAGGATTGCAGCCATCCTCGGCGTCCTGACCATAGTGTGCATGTTATGTAAGTAAAAGTTTAAGCAATTGTAACAATTTTGTTGTAGTGCAGATTACAGCGGTATTATAGGAATCCCAGTTAAACTAGCAAATACTTCCTAATACTTGTACTTGTTTTTGGATGATGGGATTGTTTTTCTGTACAATCTGCTAATATACTAGCAATGTTTGCCTTATTTCAGTGGCTCTAAGCAGAAAGTGGCCATCTTAGTGTGTAGTTGTTTTTGTGACCATGGTATTCATTACATTTTTCTTAACCTTCACCATATATAAGGGCATTTTTACTGTTGTCACAAGCTTGGTTTAGCTATTTCCACTTGTTTTATTTTTCATACTGCTCTTAGCTTATTGTGGCAGTAAACTGACCCATCTATACATTTTCAATGGATTTTTACATGGAATAAATGTTGATATATATTATATGACCACTGTATGCTGGATTAAGCTACTTGCATTTGTTTTGCAATTCACACCTGGCCATTTACCATATTCTGCCTTAAATAGTCCAGTCTGCAGTTCCACACATGATTTGTAACTTGTAAAATATCTGATGACAGTCTTAATGGTTGCTATTGTCTCTTGAGGGTTTGTTGTGCTGGGAAAAAGTTCCATGGATAGGTGCATGTACTAACTACTGTATACATTTCCTTATAGCCTGTAATCCTTTAGATGGAAACTGGGAAACAACTGTAAGTCACGATACTTTCAGGTGCTTTTTAATCTGCATTTTTTCTGTACCAACAGTTAACCCAACTCATTTACAAATAAGAGGGCGTTTCTTAGCCATACTTACCTGTTTATATTCAAACTACAATATAACTGCATCTATACCTTACAGTATAATTGCATGTATATGTTTAGTCATATCCTGTTAAAGTTTCATATTGTTATGCATTATCATTGAAGGATTTATGCCATAATTTCTTGTATCTACAAGGAAATCTGCTTGGGGTTACTTATTATTACTTTTCTAGCCTGTCCACTTAACAATAGTTTATTCCTTCCTTCTTTTTTTCCACTCCATAATACATTGCAGTAAGGACATCTTAATCTCCATTGACCTGCCCATCTGGATACTATCATCCCTTGGGACTACACCAATTCCGAAAAAAAAAAAGAGACTATCTAAGTTCCCCAAAGATTCTGTATTGTATGTTCTCATCCCAAAACTGGCTTTTTGAAATTTTAAGCACCTGCAAATTCAATATTGTGACATGCACACTAGTCGGACCCACACTGGCTCAGCTTCCCCCCCATTAACAACACTTGCCAATAGGTACTTTTAACTAAGTCCATATGAAATACCACCCCCACAAATACTGTTGCCCATGATAAAATCAACTTTTAAACCTAACCAAGCATAGAATTACAAGGAAAGTGCTCTAGAAATTAAACACTGTTTAAAAGCACTGACCTCAGCTTGAAACTCCAACTGGCTGATTGTTTCTGTAGCAACCAGGATTGCCTCGTGGTTCAGTTTGGCTCCTCCCTTCAGAAATTTCATATGGAGTTTACTTACCTTCCCGTTCACCTAGGGTGCCATTTTCAAACTTCCCTAGTAGGACTGCAGTCATCCCCGGCTTCATGCCCATAGTGTGCGTTCCATGTAAGCAGGGCCGGTGTAAGCATTTTGGGGACCCTCAGCAAATGTCAAGTTGGGGGCCCCTGGACACTTTCAGTCTAAGTATCACCCTGTCACTGCCACCACTTCTATCCATCTTTTTAGTTCATGCTGCAGGCTTTTAGGAGTAGTACATACAGACTGACCTGTAGCTACAATGATCTTATTACAACAGGCATACATACTACACTGTGTTGGCCCATCTCACAAAGGGATATTTTACAGTTACTGGCATTTATGTATAACAAAGATATATTACAACAACTCTATGTACAGGGGAGAACTAATGTGCAATGGAACCCTAGGCACTGTTTCCTGTTTCAGCCCCTGCCAAAAAAAAAAAAAACACCATCCAGAGTTTTCCCTCTGTTTCCCCCATGTTGGGCTTCCCACTTATGCACAATACTTTTTTTTCTTCCATTTCTCACATTTTACCTTTTTTTCTTCAGCTTTTTCAAGAAGCCATAACTTTATATATGCTCTAAAGTGCTGTTTAAGTTTATTTTTTTTTACCTAATGATGGCTTCAACAGAAATGATGATTAAGGAAAGAAATTCAATATTGCGGTTCAGCTTTAGTTTTCCTTCCATCTTTTCAATATACTTTCTTGACCAAGACAGCACAGTAATAACCATTTAGGAAATAACTCAATTAAGCCAGTGCCCCCAGAAGCTAGAGCATTTCCCAACCTTTTAATCCAAAAGTGGCCTAAGCAAAAATCGTGAGTAAGAAAAAAGAATTTCAGTCTTATTTTTTTCTTTCAATGAAGACAAGTTGTATCCAAGGCTTAAAATTCAAAGCTGACAAAAATAGTAGCTCAAAATAAATTAACAAGTCAATTGTTGTGAGGATACACAGATCATGTATGGGAATACTACCTGCCTCCATAATCATCCCAAAAAGACAGTCACTGCCTATGCAACCCTCTGGTGTTAGATTGGGATGAAAGCAGAGATTCAAATGGCCACAGTCATATATTTCAAGTGACTGCTGAAATACACATACATAGCATGTCTACTTACTCTTCGATCCTAACCCCAAAGGCAACCAGCTGTATAGGTGCCTGATGTTTGATTGTGAGGAAAGTGAAAATAAATAATGATTGCAATAATGTATTCTACTTTGCTGCTACCAGGCAGTACGCTGCCCCTACAGGAGCTAAAGTAACTTTCTTTGTATACTTCTGAGGTCTGTTAGAAAAGGAAAGGAAAGGATGACTACACAATCCCCAGCACCCTCATAACCTATGGTAAATTTATGTACACAAACATCTGAGCAGGGATGTTTTAGAATGTTTGTGGTTGAGGACAAAGGCTATTATTAGTTTTATCCTAACGGTTGTATCATAACTCCATTCAGGCTAAAGAGTGCAATCAGAAAATGAAAGCATTTTTTTCTTGTCATTTTTCCTAAACCAAAAACAGCTTTTTGGGGGTCCCCACAGTCAAGGATGATTAAGGAGCCTCCTGTATCCATTTTTACAGTTTAGGGAGTGGGGTCCACAAATCTCCTAGAAGATCTAAGTGTCTGAATGCTCTGTGATATATTTTATGTCTTACTTTTGAAATATAATCACTTGTTAGCTACATTTTTATTGATACCCTGAAGAATAATGTGTGTGTTCTGGCATTATTGGATATGTGCATTGATAAAAATCTGTGATATTTTTACACACACACACACACACACACACACACACACACACACACACACACACACACACACACACACACACACACACACACACACACCACAGCAATGCTAATTTTGTACTTATTTCAAGAAGTACATTGTACAACACTAGTACTACTACACAAGATCAGTGACTGCGTTTAGCAGTCATCAAACAGCAACAGGGATAAGTCACTTTTATTTACCTCAGTGAGGAGTAAATTAATACCTATCACTATCCCCGATTTCACAGATATTCCTGATTTTGTCTCATAATTTTGCTCTGTCACAATAAATTCAGTCATCAGAGTTTTATACTTATTTTCTAAAAATGCATGTTGATTCAAAATGTGTTATTATAGTAACTTTTTAAATGAATTAGAGTAATCCGTTCCTCATTTTGAGACTTTATTATGCTATTATTTTTATCACTGAACAGAATTCTTCAGCAAAGATGTTGAGAGTTACAGTATCAGTTATTTTGCCAGTATGTATAAACCTTGAAAGAGAAACCATTTCTGAAGATTAGAAGCATCAGCTCTTCTTAAACTCCACAGTTTGCTCTGAGATCTGTCACCCTGGGCTGCTGATCTCTGTAGTGCTTACTTTGCTTATGTTCATTACTGCTTTGTCCTAACAGGGTCATATCACAGTCCTGTTCAGGTTAAAGAGTATAATTGAAACTTAATACATTTTTTCTCCTCATTTTTCCCCAACCAACAGCGGTTTTTGTGGGGCCCCCACACAGTCATTGATGATTAAGGGGCTCCCTCCAGCCACAGTTATTGCAGGTACCTAAAACTGGCTATGTTGTTAATTTTAGTGAAGAGGATGTCCACCATCAGGGCTTAACCTAAGTCGGGGCATTATGCCATTGGTAAAATATTTAATGAAATTGTAAAGCTTGTTACTTGACAAAATACTATAACTAAAGATGTTTGAATTTTGAAGGAGATAAATATGAGTTATTATTACTTACCTGCTTTATTAAGTATGTAAGATTGCTGTACTAGCTTTTGTTAGTCTGACAGACATGTTACAAAACATCAAGATAAGATAACTTGCTATGGTTGGGGGCCCTCCCAGGATCAGGGGGGGCCCCCAGCGACCGCAGGGTTCGCTGGTGCCTAAAACCGGCTATGCATGTAAGTAAAAGTTAATTCTGTACTTGTGATTTTTGATGTATTTTTAAGGAACTGTAACAATTCTGTTGTAGCTCAGATTATAGCAGTATTATAGGAATCCCAGTTAAACTAACAAATACTTCCTAGTACTTGTATTCGTTATTGGATGATGAGATTGTTTCTCTGTACAATCTGCTAATATATTGGGAATGTTTGTCTAATTGCTTCAGTGGCTCTAAGCAGGAAGTGCTTTTGTGACCATGGTATTCATTATGTTTCTCTTAACTCTCAACATATATGACGGCATTTTTACTGTTGTCATAAGCTTGGTTTAGCTGTTTCCACTTGTTTTATTTTTCAAACTGCTCTTAGCTGCTTAGCTTGCTGTGGCCGTATGAAGTCCCAGTCGGTAGCTTATTGCGGCAGTAAACTGACCCATCTATACTTCTTCAATGGATTTGTATGTGGAATAACTCCTGATGATATTATATTACCTCTGTATGCTGGATTAAGCTACTTGCAATTGTTTTACAATTCACACCTGGTTGTTTAGCATATTGTGCCTTAAATAGTTCAATCTGCGGTTCCACACATGATTTGTAACTTATAACATATCTGATGACAGTCTTAATGTTTGCCATTGTCTCTCAAGGGTTCGTTGTTGTGCTGAGAAAAAGTTCCATGAGATAAGTGCATGTACTAAGTACTGTATACATTTCCTTATAGCCTGTAATGCTTTAGATAGAAACTGGGAAACAACTGTAAGTCACGATACTTTCAGGTGCTTTTTACTCTGCATTTTTTTGTACCACCAGTTAACCCAACTCATTTACAAATAAGAGGGCATTTCTTAGCTATACTTACCTGTTTATATTCAAACTACAATATAACTGCATCTATACCTTATAATATAACTGCATGTATATGTTTAGTCATATCCTGTTAAAGTTTCATATTGTTATCCATTATCATTGAAGGACTTGTGCCATAATAATAACGGCAAGAAAATCTGCTTGAGGTTACTTATTATTACTTTTATAGCCCCTCCACTTAACAATAATTTATTCCCTCCTTCTTATTTTTCAGCTCTCTAATATATATCAGGAAGGACATCTTAATCCCCGTGAACTGCCCATCTGGGTACTGTCACCCCTCGGGACTACACCATTTGTGACAAAAAGACCATCTAAGCTCACCAAAGATTCTGTAGTGTTTGTTCTCACCCCACAACTGGCTTTTTAATAGTTTAAGAACCTGCAAATTCAATATTGTGGTATCCACACTAGTTGGACCCACACTGGCTCCGCTTCCCCCTCCCCATTAGCAACACTTACCAATAGGTACTTTTAACAAAGTCCATATGAAATACCACTCCCATAAATACTATTGACCAAAAAAAGATCTATTTTTAAACCTAACCAAGCACATAATTACAAGGAAAGTGCTCTAGAAATTAAACACTTTTTAAAAGCCTGAAACTCCATCTGGCTGATTGCTTCTGTAGTAACCAGGATTGCCTCATGGTTCATGCCACTCTGTTTGCCCTCGCTACACTTGGGCTGACTCTGCTCTCCTAACCTACCCCCTCTTTATGCTCAAGCTCACTCACTCCACTCCCCTATCCTATCCCCATTGCCACCCACTCCAGCTACTCCTAGATTTATCCTACCCAAACCACTTCCACCCATTATCGGCAACCAATCAATGACCTCCATTCCTAAGTCCTGGATAATCCAATTAACTTCACAATTAAACACTAATCCAGACGTTATCAACACAAGCTGAGAGTAAGCCCTACTGTCCCTGTCTCTCCTTTATATCTTACTTAATACATTTTCTTTCCTCACCATAATCACCATGTGTTCCAAAATGCTATTCCTAAATAGTATACTCCTTCTATACTAATAACTGCTGCTCATTTAACAACCTATCACTCACACCCATGCCTGCCTCAAGACAGTTACAAAACCACAACCACAAACCTCACTTTTACTCATTGCACTCAGCATGCCACACTCTCTCATTACTCCCCTGACACAGTTTAACATAGACATGGTTAAAACCTCACATATCAGGCAATGAAATCTCACCACCAGGTAATAATAAAATTAGGGCAGATCAAAAAGAGAAAAAAGGAGGAGTAGTAACAATACTATATAAAAATCATCTTACTCTGCAGCCCACAACCCTTAGCTTAGCTAAATTAAATAAGTCAGAGGTACTTACAACCAAACTCCAAATCAGCCAGAATAAACACATTGCCATTTTGGCAACCTGTATCCCACCAGGCAATAATATTCCCACAACAGAACATATCCTTCAGTATGTCTCTAACACCACTTCCCAAGAAATACTAATCACGGGTGACTTCAACACAGACTGGACTACCTGAAATTCTGATAGCCCCAGTAACCATTTCAATCTCAACAGATTCAAATAAATTATCCAGTCTCCTACCAGAATAGACAAAAAAATCAGGCAATCAGTTCTAGACTGGACACTGACAAATTATCCCTCCCTCTACCAAATCTCTGGTTGTCTACCCCGATACGCTCAGTGATCACTTGCCCACATATCTCTTCAGGCAACATATTAACCCAGCTAGGCAAATCACTTAGCACCAAATTCGCAGTAAGAAAATTTTCAACTGTCAGGAGCTAACTGACATACTAAAAAAATGCAACTGGAATAATCTAAAGATCCTGCCCATCGATGCCACTTTTGAATATTTCAATAATACTTTCCTTGACATTCTTAACAGATTGACACCCTCTAGGACATTACATGCTAAAGTTAATTTTGCATCGTGGTTAACAAGAGAAATAAAACCCTCCTTAAACTCAGGGACAAAACCTGGAAATTATGGCTAACTACCAAAACTCAGGTTGAGAGCTTAGCTTATCAACAAGTCAGGAACAAGGCCAAACATCATATCAAACAAGACAAAATCAATTATTATACTAAACTGCCCTGGAAACACCAAAAACATCCTCAAAAATTCTGGAGTATAATTAAAAAAATTCTCCATCCAGGTTAAAACACTACCCCCTCCTAATTTATCACATAATCTTGAAACAACCGCAGAACAGTTTAACAAGTACATCACTGAAAGTATCCTATTATTAACCACAAATAACCTGTCTCCAATACCAACAACAATTAGTCCAACCAACAGTAATAAAAATACTTTTTCATTTCAACCTATTCCTACAAGCACCACAGAAAAATGAATTAATAAACTCAAAACTACCATGATAGCAGCTGACAACCTTCCAGCTGGGTTTCTGAAAGTAGCAGCCCAAGCCATTTCCTATACTGTAGCCATACTAATTAACTGCTCCATAGCTGAACAATATGTTTCAGTTATTTGGAAAAGGTCTTACATAATCCCCTTACATAAAAGTGGTACCTCTACTGAATGCACAAATTACAGACCTATTGCTATACCCTCCCCTCTTTCTAAATTACATGAACGATGCATCCATTCTCAAATTCTACAGTACCTCATTAACAATAATCTACTGGCCAAAACACAACATGGTTTTAGACCTCACCACAGTACCACAACCGCCCTTCTTAGCTTTACCAATTTATAAACAAAGGGAAACTAGTATCATTGGTCTTTCTGGATATGTCTAAAGTCTTTGCTCATCACAAACTACTTAATGTCCTAGCCAACCTTAACATTAGTTCCTCAGCACTAACTTGGTTCAGAGTTGCTTAACTAGACTTCAGCAAGCAGTTAAGTGGCTCCAGGACCTATACCCCTTACTTCCAGTCACACTTGGAGTCCCACAGGCATTCATTCTGCGACCCTTTCTTTTTATCATATTCACTAATGAGCTCAACACTACCTCCCCCCATCCTCCATAATCCAGTACGCTGATTCTATACTTGTATGTGCAGCCAGTAATATACAATGGCTATAGGATATAACTCAAAAATCCTTCACTGAAGTGGAATCATGGTTAACCAAATCGCAGTTCATACTTAACCCCAACAAAACCAGCTGAAGATATTTCATTCCACTCGACCCTCTTACCTCCCACCCACCTTCCACATCACTGCTAGCAATAATATAAAAATTACATCTGATTTACAAAGAAAATTGTTAGGAGTCATAATAGACAACAATATGAGTTTTGACCCTCACATAGCTCAGACTATTAAAAAAACACAAAAAATGGGAACTGTTTACCAAAACAAATGATTTCTTACCCCTACCACCAGAGTAGTAATAGCCAGAACCCACCTCCTGTCAGCTCTACTCTATGCCTCGCCCATTCTAACTAATCTCAAAAAATCAGACAGAAACAAATTAGAAGTATGCTACAATAAAATTGCAAAATTTGCTACAGACTCTTCCCATAGGACTCATCACTGTCATACCTTAAAAAACTTTCCTGGTTAGAGTTACCCCAACTCCTAGTATACACTCAATTAACCATGGCTCATAAACTGCTCAACTAGTCTGCGAATATACCAGCTCTTAATAACATTATTCACCCCCTATTCTTGCAACCGTATGCTTCGTTCATCAAATAAATCACTGTTTCATGTTATTAAATCTACTAATACTTCAGGCGAAGCTTTATATTCATCTCTGGTTGCAAAAGCCTGGAACACACTTCCCACTACTATTATATCCACCCTCAACACTAACCAATTCAAACAATTACTCAAAATTAATTTAACCAAACCATGGCAGTGCTTTAGTAGTAATCCAGGCTAATGAGACCCTCTACCAGGTCTCCTATTCTACCTATAAAATTAATTCTCAGACCTAATTTCCCAATATCTTTCCTTCACCCAACTAATCCCAGTCAACCTTATTGCTCTTGCATAGCTCCTACTCACCCTAGAGCACTCTCATCAAATCAACTGCCCTACAGTATTTCTTGCAGGGCCATATAGACTCTGTCAACACAATTTGTCTTTCATCTTTTCTTTAAAATTCATGATATGTTTGAATCTATCTTTGTATAACAACACATGTTTAATCCTGATTTTTAGTACCTGAGTGTATGGATGTGATCATGGGTAACTTTTGTAACTTAGACTATTGATACAAGCAAAAATGTAAACTTTTTGTAACTCTGACTTTAGATGAATTGTTGATGGTATTTCTTTCTATGTGGAGCTTTTCTCCCGGGCCTCTGCTGAAAATGGGCCAACACCCAGTCGGACATTCCCGGTAAACAAATGTAAAATAAAGTAAAATAAATAATAAATAAATAAATATATGTATGGTATCTAATCAAGTGCAAACATGTTCAAATTCCAAAATCTCAAAATATAAAAAAAAAACAGTAAAAACATGTTTTATACAGGGGGCAACCCACCTACATCCATCATACTGTCTATACCAACTCTAAGATGATACCACAGGAGGGAAAGGGCAATGTCCCACTCCCTGCTTTTCCATGACTTCCCACTATTAGCTGCCAGAAAGATTCTGATCCAAAATGCTTGTAGCAAATGGGTTTGACGTTGTCAGCATACAGTTAATTGACTTGATTGAAATATACATTCATATGTATATATGGGGTTTGTATCAGATCATCGAAAACTTCATTGAATCTGAATTTATCGACCCCCAATATGTTGAATGGCATTTCTGTGAATGTCTACAACTTTACCAAGGAAAGGAAGCACTTGGCCAACACCACAACTTTGCCCTTTTTCCCACTGTGGTACAATCTCGGAGTTGATATATATAGTTGGGGGGGTGCAGCCCCCCTCCCCCACATGTGTGGGTTTGATACAGTGCAGTGTCTGTTCTGGTGTGGTTTTGGACAAGTGCTTCCTTTCCCTGGTAAAGATGAGGACATTCATGGAAATGCTGTTTGATGTATTATGGTTGGTAAACTCAGATTCAATACAGTCAGTGATATAGGCCCATATATATATGTGTATGCATGTATGTATGTATGTATGTAACAAAAATGGGAGAACCAGGATTTTCAAAAAACAAAATTGCAATTTAATCAGTACAATCACCTCAAGTGGATTAGACTTCACCAAACAACTTTTTCAGTACAAAAAATTTCTCTCTCTCTCTCTTTCTGTCTCTCTGTAGATATACTTAGCTATAGATAGATAGATATATAGATAGATAGATAGATAGATAGATAGATAGATAGATAGATAGATAGACAGATCGAGCTATTGATATATGTATATGTGTTTCTGTGTGTGTGTGTGTGTGTGTGTGTGTGTGTGTGTGTGTGTGTGTGTGTGTGTGTGTGTGTGTGTGTGTGTGTTTGTGTGTGTGTGTGTTTGTGTGTGTGTGTGTGTGTGTGTGTGTGTGTGTGTGTGTGTGTGTGTGTGTGTGTGTGTGTGTGTGTGTGTACAAATATGCACACATGGATTTAATGTTTGCCATACTGTGTACTGAAGTAACATAATAAATGCAGAATTGTTCAAAAAGCACTAGCTGTGAACAAGTGACACTTTTTTATTTCACAGTTTAACAGCAGACAGTAGCAAACTAGTTTTGCTCAACGAAACTTATTCATTGTGTCTGAGTATATGTGTGCATGCATGCGCATGTGTGTGTGTGTGTGTGTGTGTGTGTGTGTGTGTGTGTGTGTGTGTGTGTGTGTGTGTGTGTGTGTGTGTGTGTGGGTGTGTGTGTGTGTGTGTGTGTGTGTGTGTGTATGTATGTGCGTATTGATGTTTAATATGCTGGTTTAAGTAAATGGGTAACGTGTCTTTAAAATGTGTTTTGCTGTTTGAGGTGTAGGAAACTTGCCGCAATAGTTAGCAAAGCAAATGCTATAGTGGGTGTTTAGAGGGGTCTATTTCTAAATTTTGAACTTTTATAACTTTGAATTTCTTATGGTCGAGACCATAAGATCAAAGTTTTGAAAGTTTGAACCTTTTAAATGGAGATCGCCATACAGCACGGAACAGTATATTTACTGTTTTCCTTGCTGTAGTGTGATCTTGAAGTTGGTATATTTCATTAGAAGAGGCTTGTGGGGGGTGCAGGGGGCCTTCCCCCCCTGCAAAAATGTAAAAAAAAAGATTTTTGTTTTATTTAAATTTCAAAGTTTCAAAACTTTGATCTTATGGTCTCAACCACAAGAAATTCAATGTTGTGAAAGTTCGAAAATTAGATGCATAGAGTGCATTGTGTTAAGTGAAATAATGAGGTAAGTGGTGACATGCAAGGAGAGGGTGATGCATAACCTACATATAGTGATCAAACCATAAAGAATACATTGCATGCAAATAACCACATAATGATATGCAAATGGGTGTCAGTGAGCAAGTGAAAATCAACATGTACACTTACAATGAAATCAAGCATGTCAGCTTTAGAAATATAGTCTGATGAGCCCTAGTAATAAGCTTACTTGAAAACTTGCATTTTTGTTGATCAGGTATATCAATCAGGGTGAGATGCCTCGTGTAGCATATGCTTTAGTTGATCAGCATATCCTACTGGCTGCTTTAGTGAGCATTGTCACTGTTGTTGTAGTGGATAAATGATGTGTTTTGAAGACATTGCTCTCGTGGAAGCAGTACATAATGCTATAGTTTGAATGCAATACCATTTCCTTGACCTGATTCTGCAGCATGTGAAGGAGCATATTTTGTTTCCACGTGCAGCAGGGAAGAGAACCATTGCTATGTGGGCAGTTTACAACATAGCCTTCTTCCCTGCAGTCCTGGGGACTATTGCCTACACCTATATCCCTATCAAATCACTACTTTCCATACATGGCTTTGAATTTCAATGTGACATGCAGTGCACAGGGTATGATATACAATGTGTATGTGCAACACACATAAAATCTATACCAGTGCTTCGTGTGGAATGCCTTTCCACAGGGTCATCTAATTGACAGATGCACACAATGTCCCCCATAAAGGCTGTGATGGTCCAGTTCCATGAACATGGACAGCAGATGACTCATAATGGTGTGTGCTGTCATGAGCTGCAATTCTAGTTATGCTGCAGAGCCTTGGCTGATGATCCCCATCTGCATCGTCTAGACAATGGCAAAGTTGGTGTACAACACAGCACTTTTGCAGACCTGTAGCATCATCATGCTTGTGTTCTGATTGCTGCTGAAGATCCCCTAGACTGCCACTATACATTGGATGGTTCACTGCAGAATGCTCCATAGAACTGCAGCATGATATTTGTGGTCTGCCCTGTGCTACCTAACATGATCCTATGAAAACTCTTACAGCAAAGTGAAGCCATAGCACTGGCTGATGCACCTGTGGAAGTAGCAGAGGTGGAGACAAGTCAGGAATTGTTGCAAGAAATGCCTGCAGTTAAACCTCATGCAAAGTAGAGGCATAAGCAATATGCTGTGGCACTAGCAAAGTGGTGGCATCTGGTCAACAACTATGTGCCATGACAAGACAACAAAACAGTAGAATGAAGTGACATGATAAGGAGAATTCAGATCACTAGGTGAGCTGAGTACAAGTTCAGAATAAAACTGACACATGCATTAACATAGCCAGGCTATGCACTGCAGTTCAGTGACTGGCCCCACTGTGCATCAGACATTACCTGGTCCAGATAATCAAGAGGAGCAAGCAGGGCCTTGTCATCATCATATTCACAGCAACTGGGACACAGTGAAGGGGGCAGCATTGTTAGCAT
The DNA here is from genome assembly GCF_019279795.1 of Protopterus annectens. NCBI lineage: Eukaryota > Metazoa > Chordata > Ceratodontiformes > Protopteridae > Protopterus > Protopterus annectens. The sequence continues at coordinate 1,453,673,007 of NC_056746.1, read as the reverse complement.
CAGTGGAAGGGCCACTTGTGGTGTCTGCTTTAACTGCAGACATGACTAGGAGATTGTAGGATGTCAAGGATCATTTCCTCCAGTGACAGGGTAAAGCTTACATGGCTGTAATGCTGTCAGAGTGAACCATATGGCCCCCTAGTGTCAAGAATGGAGGCAGCTTGTCAAGGGAATAGTGTAGTGTCAGGAATGTATGTGGGACTGTCACCATCGCCCCTCCTGTAGTGCTCTTACAGGCTGATGGTATTCATGATGCTATGTTTGGGTATGTAATGATTGCATAAGGTATGGCTACAGGGTATTGGGTCAGTGATGAAGTGTGGGATAATAGGTAGCTTGCGTGGTGGAGTATATCCATGATGGAGCAAGAATACCATTAGCAACACCCATGACAGGTTCCACAGCAAGATACAGGGAAGCCAGGAGAGCATTCTTCATGTCCAGGAGAACATTCACAGTCAGAGACAGAGGTTGCAGTGGAGATGGAAGAGCATCAGCCACATCTTGGTACAGTCAGGAGTAAAGGCAGCCACGGACACTGTGAACAATGTAACCATCTCTGGAATGGTGTGAACCACCTGCGTTGTCCTGACATGCATCCCTGCAGTAAGCAGTCATCCTTTGCCATGACCATGGTCACCTCTTCCCTGCAGCCATATGAATGCACTAATGGATACCAAGTGGGACACTGTTTCTCTCGGCAGACGTGTGTGCTCTGGGCCCTTACACTCCATGCTATTCTGCATTCATTGGAGAATATCATACAGTTACTGTAATGGCTGAAGGCCTTCACATAGGCCATACATTACTCTGAACAGCTCTGGCATAGTCTGATTAGTTGTAAATCACAAGGAAGCAAATAGGAAATCCAAAAAAAAATTCAGGTATGACAGGAACTCCAAGGCTTGTAAATAATATAGAAAAACTCCACTTTATTCACAAAAATGAAACAAGTTTTAGCACTTTCATCTCTGACTGAGACTTCTTCAGAAACTATAAACAAAGACAAAACAACCCTTTTTATAACAAATACAATTAGTACCAGTACAATTAAAACTAAACTGATGAATGATGCCATCTATTCATTCCTTGAATATAAATTAAATGTATATGGATCTAATTCCTGTGAATAACATAAACTGAAATACTTCTGTTCTGTATATAATCTGAAAACTAAAAACTTTAAAATATGAAATAAATTGTGTATTTACTTTTAAATACTGTATTCTGTTTAAATGGAACATAAAAACTTTGTAAAATACCCTTGAATAAATACGTGTTTAAATATTTTTACAACGAATATAGTATGAATTAATTATTTCATGTAGTTATGTTGTTTCAAAAAGCTGATGCCAAAATAAATATATCTTAATAAATATGAATTTAAAAACAGTTTTTGTAAAATGAATAAACAAATGAATCAATGAGTTACACTAATAAAATCTTCTGCAAGCATAACCAATAAATTATATAAATATAAAATGTGCAATAGTAATAAAATTTGTTATGGTCTAGGAAAATATTAAATATTGTTACAATTTATAAAAACTGTATATATTGTTTCATAAAAATTTATTATAATAAATATTTATTGTAATAAATTTTTCAAATTATTTATTTGTTTATTGAAAATTGAATGTAGGTAAAATGAATGAATTGTTGTTTATATTTTATAATGTTGTGTTTATGTTGTATGTTGATTCATTATGATTGTATATGTAAATGTTAAAATTTTATATATCGTTAGCTCTCTCTATTAAGATTGGTGCTAGGGAAACATTATCATTGATACCAGGTGGGAACATCGATGCCAATCTATATTGCCAATAAGGTATGGCTACAGGGTATTGGGTCAGTGATGAAGTGTGGGATCCTAGGTAGCTTGCATGGTGGAGTATATCCATGATGGAGCAAGAATACCATTAGCAACACCCATGACAGGTTCCACAGCAAGATACAGGGAAGCCAGGAGAGCATTCTTCATGTCCAGGAGAACATTCACAGTCAGAGACAGAGGTTGTAGTGGAGATGGAAGAGCATCAGCCACATCTTGGTACAGTCAGGAGTAAAGGCAGCCACGGGCACTGTGAACACTATAACCATCTCTGGAATGATGTGAACCACCTGCGTTGTCCTGACATGCATCCCTGCAGTAAGCAGTCATCCTTTGCCATGACCATGGTCACCTCTTCCCTGCAGCCATATGAATGCACTAACGGATGCCAAGTGGGACACTGTTTCTCTCGGCAGACGTGTGCTCTGGGCCCTTACACTCCATGCTATTCTGCATTCATTGGAGAATATCATACAGTTACTGTAATGGCTGAAGGCCTTCACATAGGCCATACATTACTCTGAACAGCTCTGGCATAGTCTGATTAGTTGTTGTCAATGCCCAGATCACAGACCTGCATATATACTGATTGATGCCAAGGGCAAGTTCCCATATCAGGGAATATTCTGTAATTATGTGGGTGATGGTTGCCTCCATGCCTCACCCCAGTGCCATGTGAGCACTTCTCAGAGGCAGGGCAGCCCTCTGTCATGGTGCTGAATGTATGCTAGAAGAGGGCTCACATGAAGGGGGACAACATACAGTAAGCATGGATAATGCCAGAGTATCATCTTGGGCCTTTGAGGTCCGCTCAGCTGTGGGTGATGGGAGTGTGCCCATCACTTTAATGTTGTTGACAGTGTGTTTGTATTCTCAGACTATCTTATGTGTATAGTGCCTTCAGCATTAGTCTTCAGAGACTCACTGACATCAGGCACATGCTGACCAGATTTTCTGGAAACTTTTCTGGTGGAACCTTTGAATGCAAACACATGACATATTTGTTGCACATAGACTGCTGTATAGCAGTACTAACATAATGGTACATGTTTTGGTGAAGGTTGTGAACATAAATACTAAATGCAGATGTGTTTGCTTAAGTAACTATTGCAAAGGAGCAAGTCAGTGTTCTACAGGAATGGTACATGCCACTACTCATGTGGAGCATTCCCTGCTGACACTCTGCATCTTTACTTTATGATGCAAATTGTCCCTGTTACAGTACTGATATCATTAACTGACATAAATTCAGATGTATATGTCTGAGTAAACCTCACAGAGGTGCTAGTCAAGGCCCTAAAGGAATGGCATGCATCACTGCTCACTTGGCACATCACCAATTCACATTCAAGAAGTTGTCACCCATATCCAGTCCATAACCAGTTAAGAGGGTTCTCTAAATTTCATCACTGAGAGATAACAGGAATTGCTCTGTCTCTTTTAGACACTGCTGCATTGTGGGCTCATATTTAGTAGTCGTCCTTTCCCTGACAGTTTCTTGATCCTTATTCTTGGCATGCAGTAACATATTAGTAATTCTGTGGCATATTGTCAGAGGATCCTACTATGGCTGCCCACTACACTGATAAAGTGCATCAGTCCCTTCTACACATGGTCCTGGAAGGCCTATCTTGTTTTACTCTTGTCAAGGATGTATCCTCCCCATGTATATAGGATCTACAGTATCATCTCTGTCTCCTATATAGTTAACTTTCCCAGCTTTTGTCATTCTTTTGGTCCCATGATAGGTCAGATACACCTGTTGATACATCTGTGTAAACAGATGTGGATTGGTGTGTGTGTGTGTGTGTGTGTGTGTGTGTGTGTGTGTGTGTGTGTGTGTGTGTGTGTGTGTGTGTGTGTATACATGACAGTCCATTCCAGCCAAAACATGTGACAGAAATGTCCCCAGCACCCTTGCGGTGATCACAGCCGTGTGCACTTCTAGAAGGTAATTGTTCTGCCACTGAGCCATAGTCTGTCAACTTTAAGCATATTTTCCATATGTGTTGTCCTTCACTATTTGTACCAATAACATGGTTTATGATCAGTGTACTGGAGACACCTCCCCCCCCGGAGCCTGTCATAATGTGTGCAGGTATATGGCATAGTTTAGACTATGGCAGACTCCACCTGTTCCCTCTCCCATAGCTTGATGTATCCTCCCCACCACAGAGGTGCAACTCATTTCACCTATGCCACTTGCCTTGGCTGGTTGAATCCTCCTCTTAGGACTGCAAACTGTCCTGCCTGTTCCATTTGTCCTGGCTGGATATTCCCCCCACCCTGTCATTCACTAGTCATGACTGATACAATGTTACCACACACTGCACTGTTGTGTGGCACTATCTGTGGTTGCCATGCCCACCCCCACCCCCAAAGAGGAGACTGCAAACCTAAGGTCCATTACCAGTTATCCTGTCTGCTGTTACTTTCCCTATATGGCAGTGCACTGATATCCAATTTCCTCAATTTCTCTAAGCTGCTTGCTGCAATGCTGTTTCCCACAGACTAGCAACCATGTCTTTGTCATGTTAAAATATGGCTTAAAGCATGGCTTTTATGAATGTGGTGATGCAGAAATGGGAAAAAGGGGTTGCAGATGGATGGATGGATTTCTGTATTGTGCCAATAATGTGATGTATTAGCCATATACTATGGTATAAGACCTAGCCCTTCTCGTGCATATGATGTGATCCAGGCCATGCTACTTACAGTTTACATCATGCCGATTACCATGGTAATGCTACCCAGATGCCTTATCATGCACCTGCATAGACACTGATATCACACAGGGTGTGAATGCCTCTGGAGCCCAGGCATGCCACCCTTTAACCCACTATTGACCATATGCATCACAGTGTTGTTTGATGGGCATCATTTCAGTGTGGTGCCTGTCAATGCACATCATGTGGTGTCTGCTGCCCAGCTACTGTTTTATCAGATAGGCTTGGGAGTGACAAGTGGAAATGGCCTCAGCAAGATCAGACTTTGGCAAGGTGCCTGCACAGTGTAGCAGGGAGTGCACAATCATGCTGCTGTTGTTAGGCAATATAGGGAGTACCTGTTGGGGGGATTATGACTGCCCCTCATGTAAAGTGGATTCCTGGCATGAATATACCAGGGTAGTGAATGATGCCACTAGTGTCATTCACTCTGGCATCAGTGCCACTGTAAGTATAGTGACCTCAGCTGGTACTACTGGATTTTTTTTACCAGCTGGAAGATGTGGTTGTGAACAGAGAAATCCAATATTATTGTAAGCACTCTGTTTTTGCAGTGTTACAGCACATGTAGTTGTAAATGCCTTCTGCTGTCAGGGATATGCTGTGCTTATTACTTTTTGTTTTATGTTTTTCGGTATTTCAGAGGATCAAGGATATTTGGTGAAGCTGCCAGAGAAGACATGCCAGGCTCTACATGCAGCACTGTAAGATTACTGTATTGCTGACATTACTGTAATGCTGTAATACAACTATGTACCACAGAAGTGAGCAGATGTATTGCACGTGGCTTTCAATTTAATATTTAATATTTAATCATTGCTTACTTGTTCATTAGCTTTATATATGTTTTCTTATCCAGTTTCTGTACTGCTGTATTAAACTCAGTACTTGTACCTGTAGTTGTGTGCCAATGTTATCATCTGTTGTATTGACCGGACCCTTGTGGTATGTAACTACTGCTTTTTTGTTATTACTGTGTATTACTACAGGAAAAGGATTAAGAAACTTTCACTGTATTTTTTCTAAAAGCTATTTATGCATGAAACTCTGCTCATGTTAAAGTTGAAATGCACTGTGTAGATGCAACTGGCGTCTTTTATTTTATAACATACTTTGGCTAGTGAATGTAATTAGGCTTGCCTAAAGTATCTAGTGAAGGAACTAAGGTCATTTGCCAGGTCTGAATGTGCTAAAACATAAACGACTGCTTAAAAGCAGCTAGCTTCTGTTCTTATAACTTAAACTGCCTAGCGCTACTGCATAAAGTGGTGCGACATGCTTACCAGCTTTAATTTACTGAACTGAGGCTGTAAGCACATATTCCAAGCTAGCAACCACTTGTTTAATGGTGTTTTATTAGCAACAAGCTAATTAACTCTATTTTATTAGCGACTAGCTGTTTAAAGGTTTTTTAGACTGAGTGTTCAACAGTATGTTGTATTTTGCTTTTTCTGTAAAAATATGTGTGTAAATGATATGCGTGCAAGCTAGCCATTGTGTTTTCAAAATATTACAAAACTATCTGGCTTGGTATGAATGTTACTTAAAATTAATGTTTTGCCTAAACATTTGAGCTCTGGAATGCCTATAAATTAGGTTTACTGCTTCCTAAAAAGCTAATCACTCATATCTATTCAATTATTTTACCCACCAGGAATCATCCCCTCCAAAAGCAGTCCTGTAATTCACAAGGACGCTGCAAAGCTGAATTTAAAACACAGTATAGCTGCCTTGAGCTGCCCCATGAACTAATGTGCTGCCAAGGTTAATACATCCTACTTATCTCTATGAATGTCACAGTGGCTTGCCTGGGTCTATAGCACATTTAGTTATTAGTTAGCCCATTTACCCCATTACACCTAACTAACCCCCTAAAACACTAAACCAGTTTGGAAAAACTGAAGTTCTCCCTACTACTAAGAAATTGAAGGTTTTAAGAATGTATTCACTATATTCCAACAAAAACTGAAAGGTATCAAAAAGTGTACTCTATCCCCCTACCACCTAAAACTGTTCAATTTTACTAATTTAAAGTCTAATTCAAACAAAAAAGCCTTACCTAAAAATATACACCAAGCATATAGCTGCAGGTTCAAAGATTCTTGAGTCTGTTTTGGCCCTGCTCCGCTTGCCCTTGCTGCACTGGGGCTCACTCCACACCCCTCTCTGCCCCCAATTCTCACCCACCCCACTACGTCCAGCTTTATAGCCACAAAACACACCCCCAAATCTGATCGAATCAGGATTCTAGCTCTCTTTGGTATCCACCCACATCTATTACCTATCATTTCCTCCACATAACCTATCTGATCCAATCTGCACTCCACTGCTCAATTTAACCCGGCCCATCATCCCTCCTCCTTGTTTCTGGCCTGCCATCCATACTATACTGAGGACACTACACTTAATATAGTTCCTAAGCAGCAATGACGTCAACATGCAAAATAATGATTCCACTTTCTTTGTTAACCCTTCTGTTAATTACATATCTCCTCTCCATTTATGAAAATCGGTCTTACCTTGGTTATCACTACCCAAAATACCAAACTTCCCCAGACTTGTCAAATATAACAGCCCACCCAATAGGAACTCCAATACCCAACTCCATCTCCACAATAATACAGAAACCTATCCAACCTAAATACATTAGCTCAAAATATAAGCATTACCAAAGACTCATATACAAATTCCTGAAACTAATCATAAACCCTCACAATAATCTTACTATGGATGGTGATATTCACCCAAACCCCGGTCCTTCTGCCGCAGATAGCGCAACCTCTCACTATTATAACCCTACCAATCCACCTTCTATTACAAGGTCCCCCAACTCCCTCCTCGTTTGCCACCTAAATATTAGGAGCATTAATAATAAGGTACATAATCTACATGCCCTCCTACAAATTCAATCCCCTGATATCCTGTGTCTAATTGAAACCTGGCTGAAACTTGGAACCTCTGATAATGAAATCCTACCACCAGAGTATAATATACTTAGAGATGACCGTACAACTAGGAAAGGGGGGGGTGTTCCTGTCCTCTTCAAGTCCACCTTAAATGTTACCTTAGACCCTATTCAACCACCCCAGATCAATGCAACTAAAATACTCTCTACCAAGTTACATATTAACAAAAATAAAAACATAAACATTGTCCGTTTGTACATTCCCCCAGAAAATAATATTAACATACTAGAGGATACCCACTATTGGTTAACTGACAACTACCCTCAAGAAACCATAGTTCTCAGAGATTTTAATATCGACTGGAACACCTGCTCCTCACAGTCTCCCACCACTCATGTAAAAGCAAATGTAACCAAAAAGACAGTATACTAGGTTGGATACTTATCAATAGCCGCCCCCAAATGTATTCATCAGAGACCATCCCTGATGACCTCAGTGATCACTTTCTCACTTTTATTTGTAAACACAAAACCCACAACTCTCATCAGCCCAACTACAGAAACGTAATAATAAAATCTTCAACATCAGAGTATTTCAGGACAAACTCAAATCATGCAACTGGTCCACCCTCCCATTGATGATGCTATGGCTTACTTTACCAATAAATTCCAGTCCATCCTAGATTCTCATGCGCCTGCATGCTCCACTAGGATTAAAACTAAAGTTGCCCCATGGCTCTCTAAAGATACTAAATCAAAAATCACAATCAGGAATAAAGCGTGGGCTACCTGGCATGCCACAAAAACCCCTATAGATCAAATCAAATTTCGGCAAATAAGAAACGAGACTAAAAAATCCATCTTACTGGATAAAAGAAACTATTACATAAATCTCCAGAAAAAAAAATAAAATAATCCTCAAAAATTCTGGGCAGGTATAAACAAACTACTACAACCAGGTCAAACCACCACTCCACCTCCATCAGCGTCAACCGATAGTTTGCCGCAGGATGTTGCTAACAGCTTTAATAGTTTATTTATGGAAACTATCCAAGACCTAGCTAGCCGGTTTCCTTTGAACCCCACTAGCACTCAGGACATCAATCCCAATACCCAGCCCTCCTTTAGCTTCTAACCTGTCTCCACCTCTTTCATTTGCAATCTAATAAAAAAACTAAAACCTACCACCCTAGCCGCTGACCTTCTCCCTGCTGAATATTTGCAAGAAGCTGCAGATAGTATAGCATTCCCCATCTGCATCCTAATCAATCGGTTCATAGCTGAAACCAAAGTCCCCTCCATATGGAAAACATCTTGTGTTATGCCTCTCCATAAAGGTAGCTGCTCTTCCAAATTATCTAACTATAGATCCATAGCCATCTTGTCACCATTGGCTAAAATCCTGAAAAAATGTTCCCACAAACAGCCTCTACACTTCCTAACCCAGAACAATCTACTGGCTAAATCTCAGCATGGCTTTAGACCACATCATAGCACTACCACAGCCCTCCTCTCCTTCACCAATGATATTTATCATAACAGAAACAATAACAAGTTCTCCTCAGCTCTATTCTTGGATCTTTCCGAAGCATTGGATGTGGTTAACCACCAGCTGCTAATCCACACACTGACCAATATGCCCCTAGGTCACCACTCCCTTCAGTGGTTCCAATCTTATTTACACAGTAGACAACAAGCAGTACTATGGCAAAATAATCTATCTAACCTCCTTCCCAACACCCTAGGTGTCCCCCAGGGGTCTATCTTGGGTCCACTGCTATTCTCCATATTTATCAGTGATCTCAATGCTGTCATCCCAAAGGCCACTGCATACAGTATGCAGATGACGCTACGATGATCTGCACTGGTACCACCCAGGATGAGCTACAGGCAAGTACTCAGTCAACTTTCAACCTAGTTGAAAATTTGCTTGCTGACTGATGTCTTCTTCTAAACCCCAATAAAACTAAACTGCTATTTTTCTCTCCCACGCAAAAATCCCCGGTGATATCCTTCTCCATTACCTCTAAAAATGGCACTATTATTTCCCCAGATGTCCACACAAAGCTACTTGGAGTAATTGTAGACAACAATCTTAAATTTGATGCCCATGTAAATAAAACAATAAAAAACAATTATAAAAAACTTAGCTCACTATATAGAATAAAATCATTCCTAACCCCACCAGCTAGGACTGCTATTGTCTGCTCCCATCTCCTGTCCACCCTCTTCTATGCCTCTCCTATACTTGCCAACTTAAACAAAATGGAACTCAACAGACTCTCTGCCTGCTATAATAGCATAGCTAGATTTGCCACTGGGCTGCCCTGCAGAACACATCACTGTATAAATGTAACAAATCTAGTCTGGCTAGAACTATCAAGGCAGATTCAGTACAACCAACTTATTGTGGCTTTCAAAATTCTTAACCAACCTGATAATACCCCTGCTTTAAGAAATATCATCAGTCCTCACACCAACCAAAGATCACTTAGATCATCCAATAGAATTGTAGTGCAAACCACTATAGCTAACAACTTAGCCCGGAACTCCACGTTTGCCAACTCTGCAGGCAAAGCTTGGAACTCACTACCTCCAAACATTACAATAAACACTACCCTTTCTAAATTTAAGAAAGCCCTCAAGCAGTACTTCATGACTCTTTGGCTTTGCCCCTGTGCCAGGCCTGATTAAATACTTGGTAACAATGGTACACCTGCATCATATTAACAATTGTTTTTGCAATTAATTGTCAGTTTAATTCTGTTGTGTTGTAAACTAGATTCCCAGATGTAAAGCATGCTATTACAGCTAACCAAAACTTTGTGTGGCAATTTGACTGTTATTTAATGTACTTTAGTGTGTTCTATATAAGTTTCTATCTCTGCATTACTTCCTTTGAAGCTTTTCTCCCCGAGCCTCCACTGAAAATGGACATGTATCCTATCCCGGTCAACAAATGTAAAATAAAATAAATAAATATTATTGGTGTATTCCATTGCCATCCTTTTATGTTGCTTAACTGATTTGTTTTCCTTCTCTCAGTTCCTATTGTAGTAACATTTATTACATATCACTGACCATTTGTATTTTCTCTTGTTTCATATTTTCATTGTGCTACTTTGTTTTGTTTTGTATTTCTCCCTTTACATTCATTTTCTAGCAGATCATCTGGGAACAGGCAGAGGTGGGGCAGCACCACCATGGTCTACACTGGTCATCTCATAGCAATACCAGAACCCGTGTCTCTGCAGGTTGACAAAGGTCACCATGGGGATGTGACTTGGAGGGTTTTCTGCTAGCCTCCTCTGCTGCTTTTACTGTGGGTGACATAGACTCTTCATTAGTCTTCAAAAACCCACCTAGACACCAAGGAGCTCAAGAAATTATTTGAATTTGGGTTTGATAAGTTAGCACACTTATATCTCCTGGGTTTACTATTAGAATTCCAAAACTGCTTCAGTCGACTGGCATGTGGTCAAAAGGCAGTTTTCAAGTGGGCAGAATGCTGAACCAAAATACATTGACTACACTACAGTGAATGGGTGTAGTTCAAGTATTTGAATTTGGTATTGTGTAGGGAGATTGTGGTTCAGTGAGGAACATGAAATTAGCCCATTTCCTCACTGTAGTGCAATCTTGGAGTTGGTATATTTAATTTGCAGAGGGTGTGGGGAGCACAGCCCCCCACATGGGGGGGTGCAGGGGGTGTAGCCCTCCCCTGCAAAATAGTACAGTTAACATATCGTTGACTGTAGAGTGTGATGGTATGTTAATATGCATAGCATGGGTGACTGACTTCATCTCCTGCTATGTTGAATACATCACACTATGGATGTCGATGTATTCATTTTCGCCTTGGTTGCTATTTCGAAATTCCAAATTCAGCATTTCAGGTCAACGTTCTGACCGATCGACCGATGCATTTTTGGAATTTCAATACTAAACCTATCTTCTGTAGTGTTTGGATCTGATGAGGTCAGTAGATACGTATTTAGTCCCATGATTGCAGATCTGCACATGTAATCAATTATGAGGAAGCTCATACATTCTACAGAGTAAAGAATATATAATCTTAGTATACACTGATTTTTATATATCATTTGATAATTAAACATTAAGTATTTTTCTTGTTTTCATGTCCAATTAGTCCAACACTTTTTGGAGTCAGTTGATCACTGCAAAACTGTAAGTTAGAACAGGAAGAGCAACTTGGACTTTATTCCTAGATGTTAAGGCAGTTTTCAATATTCCTTACTAAGCCTTATTCAGATTTGTTCATTTTTTATTGTTTATCCTTCATCTATTCCCAAATATTTAGACATTATCTCCTGCTCAAGTTCCTTTATATCACATTCCTGTCCCAAGTTGATATTTTTTGGTGCCACAGCCTTCCTATTTCAAATGTTGCTTTTGCACATTTATCAATACCAAATGTAATTCTTATATCATGTGAAAAAGTTTTGACCATTTGTAGTTGTACTTTCAGCACCTCATCTAATGAACTATACAGTTTTAAGTCATCCACAAAAAATTAAATATGAAATCTTTAAACAAGGTTGTTTTCTGGGAGCCATATTGTAACCATAGCCTAATGTGTTCAGTAAGCAGCTACTTGGGTTAAAGGCAAGACAAAACAATAACCGTAACAAAGACTCACTCTGGAATATCCCTCCACTGCATATTTATCCCTGAGATAATAATTTGCCCTTTGGCATGGTTCAGCTGCAAAGTCACTGCAATGTAATTGATAAAGGCAGGGTGTATCTTATACATCTGTAAGTATTCCTTTATCCTTGAATGTGGGATGCTGTCAAATACTTTTCTGTAATATATCCATGACATACTTAAAAGTCTTCCCCTTTTTAAAATTCCTTTGTTATGGCTTAATTTAGTACCAAATGATTCCTTTGTTCCATATGACTTCCTTTGCTCTATTGCCATATTTAAGCTTTTTCTAAATGACTTTAAAGTCTGCCTAGATCAGTTTTGGTATATAATTTGTATATTGTTGGAAGGCAAGTTATTCGCCATATTTCTTAGGATGGCTTGAAGGCTTACTCTTAAGGAGGAGTATAATTTTTCCTGTTGTTAATCAGGTGGCTGTCTGTTCGGGATGCACATGTATGTGAGTCTTTTTCAGGGCTAAATCTTTGTGTAAAGACATTAATGCTTTTAGTCAGATGGTAGGTACTGTGTCTTGGCCTGGGGTTTTCTATTTAGGAGCTTTTCTTAATTTTGTCTCAATTTCTGTGGCCATTACTTCATTCCATTTCACACCCTCTACATGACAGCTTCTTTCATTTTCTTTTAATTCTCCTCTTCCTTCAGTATCTTTGTTATGTTCAACATAGTCTTCATAAACACTTCTTCAAAATATGTGTATTTCTACTTTTTTGGTGGTGTTTCTATCTCATTTGCTTTGTTTCCCATTTTTCTATAAAATATTTTTAGGGCATCAATGATTTGCTTATTTTATACTTTTTCTTTGTATTTATCTGCATTTATTCTAAGTGTTTCTGCCTGTGCTGATATTTTTAGTTTATTATTGGCAATAGTATATGACAAATCCTGGTCTGTTTTGATACTGTGTATTGCCTTTTCTGCATCTGTCTTTTTAAGTATTTTTGTTGATGTGTTCCGTTTTCTGTATTTTCTAACAGTGACACTTCTTGTTTTAATTGCTTTATAGTACTCTCTATTTGATGGTTCCAAGGTGGCATTTTACTTGTTTCCATTCTTTCCTTTGTTAGTGTACGTTTTTGAGGTAGCACTTTATCCCATTATTAATGTAGCTGCCCAGTAATATATTTTGTTTATTTCTATTATATCATACAAATTTCTCTAAATAGTCCTGATTACTTTGTTTATCTGTTTTACCAATCTTTTAACATTTTGGGTCTTATTTACTTTCTGTACTCTGTTTTTTTTTATCTTAATATGTCTATTTATCTGCATTATATCAAACAGGTCTTCCCTTTTATTCTGGATTGAAAGCATCTTCTTTGCTGTCTGTTTCCTGTGAGTACTCTGCTAAAATTTCCAGAAAATACTGATGTGACATATAATTTTTTAGAAGCACACTGCTTCAGCTGCTGCTCCTTGATAATGGAATCCAGTGGTCCATCACACCACAACACCATGTCAGATTTGCCACTACTTCCTGCTCCTTCTCTTGCTCTGCAACTTCACTTGGACTTTTGTGCCGGTCTCCAACAGCAGACTCCAGAGCACCATCATACTGCAAACCTTCTTCGGATGCCTCCTACTCCACCTGTTGCTCTTTAAATCTGGGGACCTGTAGTTCCATCACACTGTGACATTGTCTGTGTTGGCTTCTCCTCACTAAATCCTTCACTTCACATATGATCCTTAACATCAATTTCTATTTTTAACTTCAACATCTTTTCTACATTACTCCTTTGCTATTTATTTATTTTTTGTATTGTGAAATTTTGCATATCTGGGTGCCTTTGCCTGTTTTTCTGTTTAAATATCTTTGGAACTTTTTTGTTTCTGGATTAATTCATTTGTTTTTCTCTTTTAAATAAGTATTGCACCATACCACATCTCACACATTTCCTTTTGCTTCCCATGTCCATGTTTCTTTTTTTACACATTTCAAAAATCTCTAGTTTTTGTTCTTTATACTTTTGCAGTTCCTCCGCTGCTTCTTTTTCTATTGGCCCAAAAGCTCTTCATCTATGCAATGTTTATCATAAATTTGTTGTATTAGTGAATACAACATTTTATTTGAAGTTTTGTGCCCCAGTCTATGGCTTATGTGTTCAGCACATCATCCATATTAGAGCAAATCAAGAAAGAAACATCAGCAACAGTTTCCTGAATATTAGCTGATAAATCTGCTGTAATGTCAATGTCAGAAATGATGGCACTGCTGGTGTCAGATTTTCCATGGGAAAAAAAAATCAGGAATAAAAAACACTGGCAAAAAAATGAAACTCTTAAACATGCATCCTAAACATGGGTCTCCAGCATATAAGTACTGCATGTGAGTCTGCTTACTACTGCATGGAACTGCATGCCTAAGCCTGCTGTAATGGTTATATGTACACTGTGATACCACCTTACTACAGCCATATCCACACACATTAATATATCTGGCCGATACATGTAACCTCATGCTGTGGTGTCTGGGTGCCATGGTTGTCTACTTGATGTACTATATTCTTCACAGATGGTTTATTATTGCTTTACACATGAAGCCATGTCTTAGCATGTCCAGAAAGAAAGTATAAACCAAACAAAACCCCATATGCTGATATCCTTCTTCACGACTATGAAATTATCATGTCACAATTTTTGGCAAGGAGAAGAAATATTTAAGGAATTAGTGTGTCTTAAATACAAATCTTTGCATGTCCCAATAACATTAGCAAAAGCGTACATAGATGTGTGGTGACAGACTCTCATCTTTCATTTTATATGTGATGAAAAGTGTGCCGTATTACCAAGCAATGACATCTTCTGTGACTAACTTAAGATTGAAATAAGTTTGGCATTAAATGATGTGTAGTGTAGTTGTTAAAAATCTAATCAAACTCTACTTGTGTCTGCAAAATAAACAGTTCAGCAGTAGTAATAGAAAGCTTTCACTCAAATGTTGCTTGGCAAACTTATTTCTTGAGTTTTTGCATGAACTGGAAATGCCATTTAGATGTCATATAGTAAAACACTGCACATATGCACGGAGCTGAACTTTGAAAATACACAAACAGAACATTAAATACTTATTTTAGACATCTGGAACTGAAAATGAAACCCAACAGTATCAGAAAACAAACATGTTTCAGTGAGCAAGCCCTGCTGTATCCTAAATATAACACATTCATGGTTGTACAACAGAAGAGAGGTACCACCACTGAATGCACAGTTGTTCTCCACAAACTGTGATCACACAGATGCATACATAAAAAGTATCGATAATCAGTATTAACATGGATGCATACACGTGAAATACTGATAATCAGTATTAACATGGATGCATACACGTGAAATACTGATAATCGGTATTAACATGGATGCATACACGTGAAATACTGATAATCGGTATTAACATGGACACGTACACATAAAATACTGATAATAGGTATTAACAACATACTGATAATCGGTATTAACAACACAGAATCAGAGGTTTTATCCACTGCATTTTATATACCGAGACTGCACATTCTGTATTTTGATTTCTTACCATATTAGTTTCAGCATTCATTAAAGACGCATAGAATCATGTCGTTTCTGAATGGTAGTCCCTATACCTTAGGAAAACAGACATCTTAGATAATTTGTGATTAATGCATTAAAGTGCCTTTCCCTTCAGATGCGGTGTGGCAACAAATTAGAAATATTTAAGTGCAGGCACATGTGGGGAGCAAACAGACTACACCCCTGCAAAACAGGTAAAAGCTGATTTGTTTTTTTATTCATTAATTTAGGAATTAATTAAGAAATTATGTGCACTTTGAAGTTTTTCCCCTGATAGACAATACAACGCTAATTTGAACATGTAATTTGCACAGTGTCTGAATAATCTCCTGCATTATTGTTATATGCAGCAAAGCCTAATTGAATTATCTTTTTAGATGCTCAGAATCGCCTTTTGTATAGTTTTGGTCTTCTGTGACAAAGGTGTTGTGGACTGCCTTTATAATTGTCATGACGATGAATGAAAGCTAAGACAGAGCAGATAGAAAGTACTTTGATGATGAAGAGTTAAGATAGGTTGTAACTTAAGTCCAATAAAACAACTGTTTGCAGTAACTAGTATTGTCATACAGTCTTAGACAAAAGCAATAGCATTTATAGTGGCTAATAGTGGCAAAACAGCCCCAGATATAATCAAGTAGTATTGTATCTTAGTACTTATTATGGTAATTGGATAGTAAATAATAGTTGCTCATTAAAATTATAGCTGATGCCACTTTCAGTCCACAATTATGGCACAATGTGAAATTGTACCATAATTATCAGCTAGGAAAAGTGTAAGGAGCACATACAATTGTAAGGTGCATTATTTACAATAAATCAAGCTGAATCTCACGTAGAAAGGGAGGTATCTGTGTTGTGTGCTGCCTAAGTGTGAATGATAAGATAGCTGAATGGAGTGAAGGATGTTAGAGTCTGTGGGTAGTTGGAAGGATAAGTAATGTTAATCAAAAGATTATGGTGAGAGGTGTAGATTGGTACAAAGAATGTGCCGTATGAGGGAGAGTATGAGTGTTACTGGTACGAGAAAGAAGGAGTCATGTAACTCAGGTTAAGTGATATGGTTAGATGACAGATATTGACATTTGGCTGATGAGAGGAGGTGGACCTTAGCTGAGTCCCAAATTTATGGTAAAGTGTCCTTTTTGTTAGAAATACTTTGTAGGACCTTATATTCACTAAGCAATGTCAATAAAAATGAGCACTTTGAGCAAGTATTATTATGTACAAAAATGCAGTCATAAAACCCTACAGCTCTGTTTCATAATGAGTCATCATACACTCTATAAACTTGAGTATAAAGTCTAGTTAAGTACTACAGCAAACTGGCTGAGTAGTTCAAATGGCCCATAAATATTTCTGCTTCACGCTGCTATGGCTTGAGCAACTCATTTATTTTTTTCCATCTATCAAATGAAAAAGAAAATAACTGTATTTATTCCATCCATATCAAATGCAGTCAGGCAGCAATTCATGCATCCTGCTCGAAGGAAGTTACTAAATTCAAACACAACATTAAAAAAACAGTCAGGTATACAACATACTTCTGAAACCTAACAGTTTTTGCTTCATTCCAACCCTGGAATTTTCTGATGTGACATCTCTTGTTTTCATCTAATTTATACAGCAAACAAAAACACAAGGTTCAGCTTAAAAAAGGCTGTGAATTGTGCACATGCAAGTGGAACAAATAATGAGCCAAGAACATAAAGAGTGCTTAAATAATTTAACAAGACGTGACACCTTAATTAAATATAATACTGTGGATAAAACAGGAGGCAACACTAGTTATGCCAGATGTGTTAACTCCATTATCAATCTAAACGTTCAGTAAAATAATGCAGGATGTAACAGTCTGTAGCAGTGTAGGCATAACTGAAATGCAACCACGTTTTATTATGTTTCTAAAACTCTGAAAAGCTGCAACAGTTTTAGTCCTAGTATAAAATAAATAACACTTGATCAGGATGTAGGTTATGCTGAGATATACTCAGGACTGTTGTGTTCATCACTCAGCCTTTACCCTGATAACCAAACCTCAACAAGCATGTAAATACCCTAGCATAACCTTGACAGGGCATTATTTCTTCGGTATGAATACACAGAAGCCATACAGCACATTATAGTTATATTACAGCTTCATAATTATGTCTCCCTTCTAAATATCAATCATAGGAATATAGAAACAATACTAAGCTAAAAGGCCAAGCTAAATACATTGCAGACACACAAGTGTTCTTGCCACCTTTTATGAGAACTTAATAGTGCCTGCCTCCCAATGAGGGGTGCAAAACTGACTGATGAGGTAATGGTTCCACTACTAGTCTGCTACACCTCTAAAACCAAATTTCTCTAAATACAGCAGCATTCATGAAAATAAGGCCATCAAAAAATTGAAGAAATTGCTTTTTTGTAAGTCCTCAGTCCCACCTTGCAATAGTCTTTGTTACTCACATTTCTTTAATTTATTATTTTCATTCTGAGGTCGTTCACAGGGTGGCCGCGGTGGTGCAGTGGTTAGCTTTGCCACCTCACAGCAAGAGGTTCTCTGGTTTGATGCTTGGCTGGGGTGCCTTCTGTGTGGAGTCTGTATGTCCTCCTTGTGGTCGTGTGGGTTTCCTCCACGTGCTCCAGTTTCTTCCCACATCCCAAAGACATGCTGTAGGTGGATTGGGCACTCTAAATTGGCCCAAGGCATCAGTCCATGCATATGTGTGCCTTCTGTGGAAGTTTGTGTGCCGGGCTGGCAACTCAACACTATAAAACTCCACTGCCAGTCATGAGTGGACAGGTGATCTGCTGTGGTGACCCCTAACCGGGAAAAGCTGAAAGAAGAAGAATTCTGAGGTTGTTCACACTTGGAGAAAGAATAGCATTTGAAAAATGGCAATACTATCTTGCTCTGTCTCTGAAGTGCCATAATCTCACAGCCAAGCAAATGTAGTCTATCATTTTCTTCTCAAATATATTCCCTAGGTTTGGAATTACTTGAAATTCACAAAAAAGCGAAAATGTACACATCATGCATCCCTTATATGGTACTGAATTTAAAGACCTGGAAACAGTAGAGTTTTAACAGTATTACATTCCCATTAAGCTCTGTTACAAATTGTTTGCTCTCCCTCACTATGGAATTATGATAATATTCTGTAGGACAGCATGGGATGTATAAGAAATCAAGGGCAATAGGACTACCAGACAGCAGCCATGAAACAGACATAATTCTTATGGCAGTAGTACTGTGCGCTAACTATAATAATCTTATTCACCTTTATACATGAAGGACTGCTAACCTATCTTATAACACACACACACACACACATACACACACACAAATGAGCTGCATGTATTTCATCAAAGGACTCTTTCCATGAAAGTTTTCACTGCCTAGATACATTGCCGAATGTAGGTGTTACAAGTTGCTAAGTTAATTGAATTCTGCTGTTGTCAAAGGATGAATTGTGGCAGGTAACTGTGGGTTTCTGATATTAGTGCTGAAAGTCTGGGATATCCCAAAGTTTCAGCATTAGGGGTTAAGGGTGTTTTTGTGAGTGTTTGCAGGTCAGGGTTAGAATAAGGGGATGGATTTAGGGTTGTGTGGGTGTTTACAGGTTAGAATTATATTAGAGGTTAGCAATGGGGCTGCATTTAGTATTGTGGTAGTATTTGTGGGTTAAGGTTAGAGTAAGGGTTAGGTAAGTGATGGATTTATTCATGCAGGTGTGTATTTGAATGTAATGTGTGGCCGAGTTGTCTTGTGAAGTGTTAATGTTATGGAAAAGTAAGGTGTTGGGTTAGGGCTAGATGCAAGGCCCGGGTTAGAGTTAACATGCACTGGTAAGGTGGTGTAGGAGTTGTGAAGCCCACCCTGCACCACCTTAATAATGCATTCTAATCCTAACCCTGCTCCTAACCCTAACATTAACCCTACACATCACATTAGAAATCGTTTCTCTTTTCACTAGTTTTCTTGATGGTGTGTTTTTTAAAATGCTTGCCTTTATCACTTGGGATAAGATTTTTGTGCATTTTGAAGATCAGACATAAACCCATATACAAATGTTAAGATTACACAGATTTGGAGAAGGGGAAGAAAGTAATAGAAATGCAACACTCACCATCTCTGCTTCCTCTCAGTCTAACCACCATTATAAGACACTGATAACTTTCAGTGATGGTGTCCCGAAGCGTCTATCAACTGGAGGGTGACAAGCATAAATTTCCCTATCTTGTTATATCAATGTGATATCAGTATGATTTTAGGCAGGGGCCAAATTTAGCACAGACCAGCAATTAAGTGGTTAAATGACAGCTACAAATCTGGAGGTCCTAAAGTCCAGGATGTCTGATGAAGATGGTAGGCAGATGCTGACTGCTAGATGTTGGATTCATAGGTATAACAATGTGGAATAGGTGAGGTGTAGTGAGCCAAAAAAACACTCAGATCAATACTGTAGTATAACATTGCTGGCACCCATTAAAATGTTGCTAAACGATGTTCAAATGTCTGAGGCTGGTATAAAACAGCTGCCCGTCTCTCAGGCTGCTTCTGAAACAGGCTTGAGGTCTGATGCTGAAATTCAGTTTGAGTTTCTTGCAGGTAGTTTCTTGCAAGTTTAGAGGAGGGATTGATCCTGCTCTGAAGCAGAAATCAGAGCAGAATAGTATAGTCAGCTGTTGTAGATCTATTTATATCATATTATATTAGCGTAATGGCAGATGGAGACAATTATCTTAATCTTCGACTTACGTGCATTTTATATTCTTCTCCTCTTCGTTCCTTCTTTCCTCTTCCCCTTCTCCATCTGTTCCAGACCTTTCATGAATACTTCTGTAATATTCACTTCCTCTTTACTTTCATGGGCCCACAGCACTCTTGAGTAAGTTCTTTCACATATCTAGGGAGTAGCTGGTCCCTGTAATCTGCTTCCTGTGTGCCCTCCTCTCTCCTCCTTGTCTTTCCTGTTTCAGATGACTGCCTCATATATCCTGACATGATCTGGTGACACATATCATGTCCTCATATTTATTTTGGTCGGTTTTGAGAAGAGCTTAATTTGCTCTAGTTTCTAGGCATAGTCCTTCCCACACATTCTTTTGGTGTCTTTTCTCTGGATGCTGTCTAACAGCTTGATGCATTTCTCCTAGCATGGCCTCCAAAAAGTCAAAGTCAAAGTAAACTTTATTGTCGTTTAGAAATACACATGTGCAGCCTAAATGAAAGTTTGCGCATCCGCTCAATTCTTGAGATTACAAAGGAAAGTGAAACATCACATACAAGTAGGGGAATAAACATAACTAACAAATATAATACTACTCCCAATACATGTAAGAAAGAGCAAAGACATTTACCAACACTCGTATACGAAAAGAATACTTTCCCCTGAGTTAACTTAACTACCCTGTTTAGAGTAACACAAAATACACTACAGATTGAAATGCCTAAGTTATTTGTCTAATATTGCACTTGAGTGAGTTAAATAATAATAACTATGGATAAAATAAATAAATATTACACTTACTTGGAATATATGTAAGTATATACTGCACACATAAATAAAAACGGACTTATTATGTGTCCACAGACCTGGGACTAGTGCTTGAGCTCAGAAGTCTAATCACTGTAGGGTAGAAACTGTTACTGAATCTTGTCGTCCTGCAGCAGATGCTGCAATATCTCCTACCCGATGCCAGATGCTTAAACAGTCCATGCACAGGATGTGTGGTGTCCTGTATTATTTTGGTGGGCTTTTGGATGGTTCTTGCAGAATAAAGATGTTGTATCGATGGAATACTGAATCCTATTACCTTCTCTGTAACCCTCACCACTCTTTGTAGTGCCTTCCTTTCTGTAACTGTGCAGCTTTCAAACCACACTGTGAAGCTGCAGGTGAGGATGCTCTCTAATGCACTTCTATAGAAGGTGGTGAGAATATGCGGAAGAAGCTTAGCTTTTTTCAGCCTTCTTAAAAAGTGGAGGCATTGGTGTGCTTTCTTGACCAGTTGGCTGGTGTCTCTCAAACACGAGAGATTCTCTGGTATGTGTACACCCAGGAATTTCATACTCTTAACCCTCTCACCATTGATCCTGAGCACTGAGTGGTTTGTTCTTCTTTTCCTGAAGTCAATGATAATCTCTTTGGTCTTGCTTACATTCAGGTCAAGATTGATGTCCTTCCATTCACCACTGCAGTATTCCTTACAAATAGGATTCCCTGCCGTGATGCCCACCAGTTTACCAAAGTCTACCATTGCTTTAAGGTACACTGAGCATCACCTGCACCCTCCTTGCATGGACTACAACATAAAGGTGATGTTCAGGCATACCATCCTCCAAACTTTTTTGGTGCTAGTCCGAATGCTGTTTTAACCGTCGATCTGTTATCTCCATCTGTTTTTTTGTTCTCAGGGGGTGTGGTCACCTCGTCAGCTGAAGGAGCACATCAACATCAAAGAGATGAAGGCTGTTATATTGGCTCTTCAGGTCTTTCATCCTCTCTTCTCTCCAGGGCCTCTCAAAGTATTCATAGACAATACCACAGACATGTGCTATATCAACAAACAAGGGGTTATGAGGTCTTACCATCTTTGCCAGCTGGCACTTCTGGTATGGGATCTGGCTATCCAATATCGGGTGAGTCTTCAGGCAGTTTACATTTCTTCAGGTTGGAATGTTGTGGCAGACAATCTGAGCAGGTCCTTCACTCAATCCCATGAGTGGATGCTTCACAGGGATGTGTTTCTGGACATTGTTCACCAGTGAGGTACTCCTCAAGTAGATCTCATTGCCTCCCCTCTGAACAAATAACCTCCTCTATTTTGTGCCAGAGTCCCAGGTCCTCTGGTATGGAAGGTGGATGTCCTCCTCTCTATACGCCCTTTCATCATCCATTGTGATGAGCCCCAAGACTGTAGTGTCATCAGCAAACTTGATGTGGTTGGACTTCTGCTTAGCATAGCAGTTGTGGGTGAGGATGGTGAAAAACAGTGGGCTGAGAACACATCTGTGTGGAACCCCGGTGTTAATCGTGATGTACTTTGATGTGCTCTTACCTGAGCACTCACTCTGTGGTCTCTCAGTTAGGAAGTCCAGGATCCAGTTGTAGAGATGTTTACTGATTCCTAAATGTACCAGTGTTTCTATCAGCTGCATTGGTACCACCGTATTAAATGCAGAGCTGAAGTCTATGAGGAGGATCCTCACATAGTTGTCTTTGCCCTCTAAATGCTCAAGGGAGATGTATAGTGCTACTGATATGGCATCAGCCATGGATCAGTTAGCTCTGTATGCAAACTGCAGAGGGTCAAAATCACAAGGTAGGCATGATGAAAGATGCTTTTTGATCAGCTACTCAAAACATTTCATAACAGTGGATGTCAGAGCCACTGGTCTGTAGTCGTTAAGCTGAAGTGAGTGGTTTTCTTAGGTAGTGGGATGATTTTAGTTTCCTTGTAGCATTAGGGTACTTTTGCCATGGCAAGAGAGGTGTTAAATATTTCCTTCAGCAGTGTGCATAGTTGATCAGCACAGCCTTTTAACACCTTGTCCAGTATGTTGTCTGGGCCAGCAGCTTTCCTGGGGTTCACTCTCCTTAGTTCTCTTCTTACCTCCTCTGTGCTGAGGCTGAGTACTGCATCCTTCTCATCAGTGGGGAGCTATAGAGCCAACCTATCATTTCTTTCCTCAACTCTACCAAAGATGATGTTCAAACTGACCAGAAACAGTATGCTGTCCTCACACTGTGCTGACCTGATTTGTAGTCAATGATCTCCTGTATGCCTTGCCATAGTCTCCTTGCATTCTCCAGCACACATTACAGAAATTATGATGTAGCAGACCCTCTTAGAGTAAGACCATTACCTCTTTATGGCTTCTGTTCCCCAAGAGGATACACCCAATCTTTTTTTTCACTGCTGCTACATCCATGTGTAATTGCACATGGAAGTTAAGTTATGGTGTACCTAATGCTGTTAGATCCTTTTTTGACTTCTTGCAGTTGTTTGCACTCCCCAAAACTGATAGTTCATACCGGAGTTGTTGTGGCACAAGGATATTTGTTTCCTCTGAATCCCAGCTGCAACCTTTTTGCCCACTTGTTCAGCCTTTCCAAATCCCTGGCCCCCCTCTTCTTTCCAACTTCTACTACTAGACCTGTCTTTGCATCATTAGCTAAGAGTTTCATTCTGTTCTATATTCCATAGGTATTTCTGAGACAAACACACTGAAGATAAATGGACCAAGAACCCCCTGCTCCTGTACTTAATAGCAACTTTGCATTGAATAGTGTGGAAGAATCTACTAGGTAGGCCTGATGCTTGGAGTCAGATTTATAAAGTACTGTACTTACCTAAATACAAGGTACAGAATAAATAAAAAAGTTCTGCTAGGGAAGCCAGCATGTGGAAACATAACTTCCTTCAGCAGGGAGCAACAAGTGGAACTTAAGTGAGCTAATGTAGGGAGTGGAAGAAGTTCCAAGGAGGTGGATAAGCCACTGAAAGCTGTCCCTTTCTCTGCTACCTGCCTGTCTCCATGGGGGAGGAAATGAATTGTCTGATGAGGCATCCCAAGCAGGAACCATGGGTCTTTGGATGTTTGCCTAGCCTTGGGATGCCTGTCTCTCACCCCATTGGAATAAATAGGCCAGCCTGGTGAATGAAGCAGGTCTGCTAGAGGAGTGAAAAATACTTACATACATGCATACAAATACTTTTATAATAAAAAGTAGATAAATAAGTAAAATGTCTCTTACCTCTACAATTAGGTTCCATGCAACTGCAGTCAGCACAAGATCATACAGACCAGAAGAACTGAGATACACAGTCAGAAGCAGTCAGCAAACAGAGATATAGTTGAAAATGGAAAATGATTTGGGTTAGTAAAACAAAATAGATGTTACTATGGAACAGTACAATTCAAAGCTAAAACAGACCCATTAATACTATGCTGTAGATAATCAACAGCAGTTTATAGATAGGTTTTTGTATGTAACAGCACAATAGCTTACAGCTTTGTGTTTGTAACAACACATTACCTCATTTTCTAAATATCTAATCAAGTGATAAAGGCAAACAGAATAAACAATCCACAGCTATATCTAAGGTTTAATGTCTCTCCACAGCTGCATCTATGTAAGGTTTGATGTCTCTCCACAGCTATACCTATCTTAGGTTTCAAGTCTCACCACAGCTACACCTATCTAAGGTTTGATGTCTCTCCATAGCTACACCTACCTACCTACCTACCTAAGGCTTGACGGCTTAGGTGAGATCACCTCAGCACAATGTGGTATATGAGGTGCTGTCTGTAGAAACGTGTAAAAAATGAGGACATTGAAGATCCCTAATTTGCCCAGAAGACATTGGGTTCTGACTATATTTTGTATGAAACCCAAACAATGCACAGCTATGCCTTGCTATTTTGCTTTCGACCAGCAAAGGAATACCTTTGTACCCTAGCATTACCCATAGTTACTCTGCCCTGTGGAATTTACAGAACAATTTCTTCTGGTATTGGGGTTTAGTCGTCTCTCTCAGTGCAACAATACATCATCACTGCATCTGCAGGCATGCTTGGAATGCCATTTGCATGGACAGCCACTGGGGCCTTGGAAATGTGTCTGGGTGTCTCATCTGTTTAAGCAATATTAGTAAAAAGCACTATATAGGTTATTTTGATACTAGTGTTCAAAGCAAGCCACATAGGTTAGGGAAATGGACCTTTCCATATATTCGTATCACCTAATCTCCCTATGTGACTTTTAAAACATTCCATTTTAAAACATTTGTACTGAATTTCATAACCATAAATAGATACTCCTATTCCAAATAAACACAGATCAAAGAATAGCTACCTTAGTGAATTGTGCAAAAACTTTGGTATGCTACAAATCATACTTCAAAGAGATCCATAGCATTTTCAGTTAGGGTTGTGAACTTTTATATATGATTTCTCATATCTATTATAATAGTTTCATGATGATTATTCAAAATATATATGGAATATATATCTTGCCTGCAGAGCATTTTATTAACCTTAACGTCTTTTCATATTTATGCATTGTTTAATATAGCTAAACACAAATATACACAATTCCATATTAGCACAAGAAGAACCTGGGAATGTGTTTAATGCTGGTCTCTGAGAGGCAATTTCATGACTACAGTAATGTACAATTACCATCAAATGTTATTTATTCAAAGACATGAATTAAGTTGCTAGTGGCTAATTAATTAAAATGAAAATTCTGAAATTATATTTAATACCTTGTTTTCTGGGATGCCACAGGAATTATTTCAATTGCATGCTGGCCACTCACCAATAGACTGCTGAGGAAAGAAAAATAAGACAGACATAGACCTCCTGCTTGGGAAACCTATGTATCCCAAGGTTGTTTTGAGAAGCAGGACCTAGTCTTAAGTGGCTATTTGCTAATTTATGCACATCTTTTCTAACAATGCCACCTAAGGACTGTTTGTACAATCCATTATTGTAACTATAAAAGGTTGCCCAAATCTGCTGCTTCATATTTAGTGTATGTTCCTTACTGACAATGCCACTTATATGTGCTTGTAGGTTTCTTACTTTTTGAGCCTCTGCTGTGTCAAAACCTTTAGGGCTGTGTGTGTGAGTGTGTGTGTGTGTGTGTGTGTGTGTGTGTGTGTGTGTGTGTGTGTGTGTGTGTGTGTGTGTCTGTGTGTGTGGGGGTGATAGTGCTGTGGCACAAACACAAAATCATGAGGCCGAGCAATCCAGGAAACAAGGCTGGGGACATGCACAGACCTCCCAGCACTGTTCAGCCACAGAGGCAATCGCATAATGCAAATCACCTCATTTGCTGGTGAAAACCATGCAAATGAGGTGAATTTGTGATCCAGGAAGCAGACAGGGATCCGTGTAAGAGCCGTGTCTGCAGGAAAAAATGTATGCAGTTACTAAATGTGTACCGAAAGTAAAAATTAAAAAGGGGCTGTGACAACTCAAATAAAAGCATGTATTAGGTGCAGTAGGCATGGCCATGGCCAAAACTATGGCCATTGACATTTAAAAGTGATGCAATTAATGAAAAATTAACATTTATTAACACATATGCCATGTGCACAGTGACGCACAAAGATAATAGGGAGTGAAATAAAAATTAAACTAGTAAAATATGAGATATACAGCTATATTGATGTTTCCCTTTATACTGGCCAGTAGGCAGAGCCATACAATTGCAGGTTATAGTGGTTGCTAATGATGTAGTCTCTGATGTAGTGCAATAACTAGGGTATATGCAATTAAGTGTATGTAAATGAGGCAAGTTTATTGAATAGCAAAATGGGCTACCGTGTCCGCAGGTACCTAACTGTGTAAGGGCTACAGTGTGGTAGTGTAGGCAGAAGAGGCAGCTGACATGAAAAGGGTGTGTGTCACGGTTTGTGTAAGCAGATTGGAACTCAGCAGATCCTGTTTGCGCTCAACTAAGCATTGGGGTGTGTCTGAGGCTGCTAAGCTGTGCTTAGCTGGTTAAAGAAAAGCTGAGCATGCTCATGTACAGTGGAGGGCCCTTTCTGCTCAGCAATGTTTACACTAACTCTGTGGGTTTGCATGGAGTGCCACGAGGCTTAGAAATAGAGGAAATTGAAAAAAAATAAATAAATAAAAGAATATAGCTGTGAAAAGGTAATCAACTATAAATGACTAATAAGCCCACTGCCACTCACAGTGGCCCATTCAAACCCCTCAATAAAGTAGCTGGCAGGTGGAATGTATCCTAGACAGCCAATCACACAGGCTGCATCTGCAGCACACTAGTATGTAAAGTATGCAGACACCCTTCAATATGATTTTTCCACATACTTTGCAATGTTGGAGTACACACTTGGCAATTTTAACTGACAAAATGATAGGGGTTGCTGCTGCTTTGCTACATCTCTAAGTGCTACAGGCTGAGGGCAGTGATGAGAATGATGCTGACAACTGGACCAGACTGAGAAGAAGAAGAGTGTTCAGACCCAGGGTAACCTTTCAGGGGCTACATGAGCTGGGGATAGTAGAGTGCTAGAAGGTGGACAGGGACATACTACAGCAACTTACCGAGCTCTGCCAGCAGCACCCTGACCCAGTGCCAACAGAGAGGAACCCATCCCAGTGGAAACATAGGTATGTGTAGCCTTAGGAATACTATCTACAGGTACTTTCCAAAGACCTACTGAGGACATCATGGGGATCTCACAGGCATCCACATTGAGGATACTACATCAGTTCCTGGATGTCATGCTAACACATGCCACTGAGCACATTTATTTCCCCAACATCCATGAGGAGAGCCAGCAATATACATCGCTTCCCCTGTAAAGCACACTACCCAGAGGTACTGAGTGTCATAGACTGCACTTATGTGCACATCAAAACACCACCCAGTGAGGAGGGTAGAGTCTACATCAACAGCAAGGGCTATCACTCCATCAACTGCCAGGTCATGTGCAATGCCCAGGGCATTATCATCAATGTGTGTGCTGACATCCATGGCAGTTATCACAACTCCCATATCTGGCGTGTCTCACAGCTGTACCAGGCATTTGCCAGGGTGGACATCCTGTACGGCCATCTAGTGGGGGATGCTGGTTATGCACTGGAACTGTGGATGATGACACCCATCAGAAATGCACATTCACCCACTGAAGAATGCCATAATGAGGCACATGTACAAACTAGGAACATCATAGATCATGTTTTGGGCTGCTTAAGTCATGATTCCGCTGCCTTGACATATCTGCTGGAGCCCTGCAGTACTCTCCAGCCACCTGTGCACACATGTTCATAGTATCTGCCATGCTACACAATATCATGCTTTGGAAACAGCTGGGGCAGGAACATCACAGGAAAGGGGAACACAGCCCCCCACCATTGCCAAAGTCCCCATAAGCACAGGGGGTCTCGGAGGAGGAACCATCTGAGCCTGTCCCTGTAGGCAGACGTAGGCATGCCCAGCATGTCCTGGCCTTGGCAAAGAGGCCACGCATAGCACATACACTGACACCCTAAGGGCCCAGGGACTGACACCTCACTCTGACTCACATTCACACAGTAAAATGGATGCCAGGCACATCACACTACCTATACCTTACCATGTATAGGCCATGTACTGCCTGCATCTGACAGAGTCAGCCCTAAAGCACTGTCCTCTCAACTGCTGCTGGGACAAGGTAAGTCACTCTTATTAACAATAAATGAATGGAGTAGTTGACTGTGGTAGCATATGTACAGTATTGCTGCATGTATGCTTGGGAATGGAGTGGGTTAACAGTATAGTAGCAGACAACGGACAGCTATGTGGGACAACAGGAACTCTCTCCCAAATACTGGCTGACCCACAATATGCAGTAGGCCCTAAGCCAGCAAAATCTACTGCACTATGTGAGGGACTTACAAACAGCGGGGCAAAGAAAAAATCCATGGACGTCAATGCTGGAGTCCCATACATAGCTCTAAACCACTTACAGCCAGAAATGTGTACAAAGCCATAATGAAATGTGGAGCAAAGGCCCAAAAACAGGGACAAGTCATAAATATAGCTCTTACAACCATAGAAAGTTGATAGAATAACAGCTGTTTAAATAGCATGAATTCTCTGAAGGGCAAGAAGTCTGAAACTCAAATGTCTGTCATTATTTTCTGACTTCAGTCTTTAATGATTTCACTATTATTTGCCACACAACCACAATTTTATGAAATATGAACCCCAAATATGAGCAAAACATCTAGACAGTCTGTGCAGATGTGTACAGGTGAGATGTATGCCCCCCTCCCCTCAACACACTCGTGTTCACATAGAACTGCAGTAACATTTATGTTTGTAAGGTGATAGCAGCAGGCCACACATTCCCAGGGCTGTCACAATCAACTTGATAACTTGCTCCATTTCTGCAATATGCAGGGGTTAGTGTGATATGTATGTTTGTGGTTAATAGTGTCAGGAAGTAGACAGCACTTACTGGTGACTATTGTGGCTTAGTGGTCTAAGTAGAGTACTGTAGTGTTATGGCCCATGGTTTAAGACTGGCCATGGCAACTGTTTTGCATGTCAGTTACACCAACGATAAGACTTGTACACACTGGCCAGAACTCAATATTTGTTGCTGCAGGAAAGCTAGACAATGAAGGGACAGGGGGCCACACATACTGACAGTACCCAGCTCTGAGTAACCTACACAGTGCCTAGTAGAACAGCAGGTTGTGCCAAGTCCATTGAGTGCCAGCATACAAAGGCTGCCATGTCACTGTGTCAAGTACTGACAACAAGTCATTGAGGACCATCCATACCCCTGGAATGACAGGGTGTTATAGAATGTCCACACGTATGCCTCATATATCTGTTCTGCTTTTCATAACATTGCATTTGCCAGCTAAACTATTTGCAGACCAATAAAGGTTGATGTGAAAACATAAATGACAAACAGTTCAGATGCAGATGTCATACCCATAAGTAAATGCATGATAATACAAAACCATTTTACCAACTGTGTACATTGGGAAGAGCAATATTAACAGTCTGCCCCCATGTCTGGGCCTGTGGCTGACTGTTATATATGGGCTTGTCCAGATGTCCATCTGTAAGAGTTTGAGAGCTATGGCCAACCTGTAGCCTTATAATAACAGTGCAACACAAACCTTCTAAGGACCACAACAGGGATATGGGGCAAAATGATTTACAATCTGCTAAACAGGTACAGTCAGAGGTGTGAAGTCTGTAACACTGTGTCTGATGTTATGACTTCTACCCCACTCACACCATAACTACAAATACATAGCAGGATCAAATGCGGACAAAGGCTGTGACTGGACTACAGAAGGACAAAGACACACATATAAGGGGAAGGGGAACCACTGGCTAAACAAACATAGAATGTGCACACTAGAACAATTTGTGCTGTAACATAGTTCCCTGCAGTGTAGGGTCATTAACCAAATGTCTGTAAGAGCTCCCTCACATTACTCTGTACTGAACTGCCACTGACATACTAGGAAATCACAGTGCTATGTAGAATATACCACACATATTATGGAAAACTCTGATCAGACCAATGCACTCTGTACCCACACCAGGATACGAGTCAGTTAATAAGGAGACCACACAATCAGAAGATCTCCAGCCAGTATATCACTGAGGTGCTGGACTCTTTACACAGGTAAATGAGCCAATTGTCCGTAGCACACAAAATCATGGACCAGAGTACACCTACCTCTGGAATGGACTCCCACTCTTATTGTAGAAGGTCATGCTGGGCATGCTCCTACACTTAGAGAAATACAGCCCACTGGGCCTCCCCACCCCATCACATATAATTACCCTCAGCTATCTGTAGGTGGCACATATGTGATACACCTGCATCTGTTAAGTGTGATAGACATGAACACACACACACACACACACACATATATATATATATATATATATATATATATATATATATATATATATATATATATATATATATACAAATATATCAATTATAGACAGGCAGAGACAGGGGGAGGGAGAGACAGACATAGAGAGATAGACAGAGAGACACACATACAGAGAGAGAGAGAGTGAGGCATAGAGAGGGGGACACCTTATAGGCATAGAGTGATATCCTGCTGCATACATCCTTGTGTGTGTGTGTGTGTGTGTGTGTGTGTGTGTGTGTGTGTGTGTGTGTGTGTGTGTGTGTGTGTGTGTGTGTGTGTGTGTGTGTGTGTGTGTGTGTGTGTGTGTGTGTGTGTGTGTGTGTGTGTGTGTGTGTGTGTGTGTGTGTGTGTGTTTGTAGGTGAAAGCATTTTGAGGCCTTCTCCACCCAGTAAACTTCCCATTGTTCTACTTTACAAGGCCTGCTGATGTCATTCCCCTTAGAAGCACCTTTGGGCACTCTTTAGCCCTATAAGCTCCGAGGTGCATGTGATAAGTATGTAGAACTATAGTACATATAACTAGATGGGTAGGGGGTTCTAATTTCAGCACTGACAACTGTGTATTTGTTTGTAGGTGAAAGCATTTTGAGGCTTTTTCCAACCAGTAAACTTTCCATTGCCCTACTTTACAAGGCCTGCTGATGTTATTCACCTTAGAAGTACCTTTGGACACTCTTCAGCTCTCTAAGCTCTGTGGCGCATCATGACGCATGTGATAGGTATGTAGTACTATAGTATATATAACTAGATAGCCAGGGGGTCTAATCCCAGCACTGGCAACTCTGTGTTTGTAGGTGAAAGCATTTTGAGGCCTTTTTAATGCAGTAAACTTCCCATTGCCCCACTTTACAAGGCCTGCTGATGTCATTCACCTTAGAATTACCTTTGGACACCCTTCTGCCATATAAGCTTCATGGAGCACACAATAACTATGTTGCATTATAATACAGAAAACTAGATAGGTAGAGGTTCTGATCCCGATACTCTGTGTGTGTGTGTGTGTGTGTGTGTGTGTGTGTGTGTGTGTGTGTGTGTGTGTGTGTGTGTGTGTGTGTGTGTGTGTGTGTGTGTGTGTGTATGTGTGTGTGTTACGTAGCACTATAGTACACAAAGCTAGATAGGTAGGGGCTCTGATCTCAATACTGGTAACTGTAGGTCTGTTATATCATTTTGAGGCCTGTTCCACCATGGTGACCCCACCATTGCATTACTTTACAGGGCCTGTTCATGTCATCCACCTTAGATCCACTGTTGGACACCGTCTAGCCATATAAGCTCCATGGAGCATGCGATAAGTAAGCTGCATTATAGTATACACAACTAGGTAGGTAGGGGTTTGAATCTCAATGCAGTCAACTGTACTACTGTATATATGTGTGTGTGCATGAAGCATATCCCCTGTAGCTGTCATGTGCATTGGTTATACCATTTTAAGGCCTATTGTCCCCCTCCCCATGGCATTACTTTAAAGGGCCTGTTGATGTCATCCACCTTAGATGCACCATGTTAAACTCTACAGCCCATACCAGTCATCTGTACAGATGTATGCAGAATGCCCAGAAGTTTGCAACATATATGTGGTCCGTGTCTTATAACAATGGGGTTTTATGACAAATCATTGGCAAATAAGTGACAGTTGCAATCACAAATAGTGACATACATGTCAGCGTCAGATGGCATACCCTTCTGAAACGTCATGCTGATGCAAAACCTGTTACACTATCACTTGTCTAGGTTTATAAGAGCAATATGTGAGAACAGTCCCTATTTTGGCTGGTGTATCCCACCATTCCTGAAAGCATTCCCAAGATTAATTGGTGTATTAGGTTGTGAGTTCTAGCCCTGGCATATAATCTCCATGGAGCATGCGATATATACATAACACTATAATACATGCAAGTAGATAGGTAGGAGTTCTAATCTGACCATTGCCAACTGTTTATGTGTTTCTGTATGCATATCCTCTGTGGCTGTTTTGCCTGTGTGTATGTGATGGTTGTACTATTTTGTGTGCCTGTTCCATCATGTTAACTCCCCCATTGCCAACCTAGTCAGTGCCCCTAAAGATGCCATCCACCCACCTTAGAAGCACAGTCACACATTTTCTTACACAAAGGCACTGTGGAGCATTCAGTAGTCATGTCAGTGTGTATTGTACATAACAAGATAGGTAGGTGTTCTAATTGGAAAAGTGTCAACTCTGTGTGCATGTGTGTTTCAATGCATGTCCCCATGCATCAGTGTGTGTGTGTTTGAGATGGCTCTACCATGTTAAGGACCTGTTAACCCCCTATTGGCAATCCTAACAGCCCCGGAAGTTGTCACCCACCTGAATAGTAGTGGCAGACACTGCAACAGTATAGCAGCTCTGTGGTGATTGTGTTATGTATATAGCAGTATCGTATGTAAAACTAGGCAGGTAGAGGTTCTACTGTAAACAAGCACAGGTCATGAGTGGGTGTGTGTGTGTATGTATGTATATCCTCTTGCAGCAGTCTAACTGTGTTACAGCCACCAGCATACCTCTCAACTACTCACAGAAAGACATCTGGTTAAAGGCATATGGAAAAGGGGGGCAAAGGCCAAACATTGAGCACAACCTTCACATATTGCTGTGACATGCATGGAAAGTAGATACCAGAACAGATTGTGCATTTGAATGCATTTTCCAAAGATTATGTGTTGTGACATGACAATATCTGTCATTAATCTGTAATGTTATTCTGTCATGATTTCCCAACAAATTGCCAGAAAACCACAATGTTATGACAAACGGAATAAAACTATATGGCAAACAGGAGGACATTCTGCAGACATATTTAGAGGTCAGAGCTATGGCCACCATCTGTTCCACCCTGCAGGTTGCAGTCCCTGTTTGGCAAGTTGTGACCTGTGACAACAACTGAAACAATACAGAGGTCCCCAGAGTGTAGGACAACAAACATTTCATAAAGTTGCCTATTAATTGCATAGAGCAGTTATTGCACATCAGAAGCACCTTAATGTTATGACAAATAGCGTAAGCTAAGGTAATGTCACAGAAAGAATGTGTCATAGCAGCAAACTAAAGGAAATCCTGTGAGTTGCACTTGCCATGGGTTTGGTATGTCCTACCAACTGTCACATTACTACAACATATGTCCCACAGTCCACATTTGATAAGGTGGCAGCCACAATCTATGTCACCTATATGCATGCAATAAGTAGACATGTGAAGGTCCTATGACTATCTGCTGGCCTCAATGACCCACATGTATATAGGCATGAAAGCAAACTGCCACCACCCACATATGTAGGTACTGCCTAAGGCTGTGTCAACTGTAAGTAGTGTGCAATCTGTCACTGAGCCACAAACTGCTAACACACTGCAATGGGCCATACAGTGGACATGGAATAGTGACAAAATCCTGGCCTCAAGCTGAATGCAGACAGCAGTGTCAGCATACCATATGGCAAGGACATGGCCCCAGTATTTCCCACATCATCACCAACTCCATAAACACACAGACTGCGGTGACAGACCTGGGTACTCAGGATGCCAATAATTTTGCTTTCAGGCAAAAAGTAGTAGCAGTGGTCAGAAAATGCTTGTATGTGGTGCACCACATAGGTAAAGGAACTGCATCCAGACAAAAGGTGGCCATTACCTCTGCATAGTCTTCAGTCAGTACAACAACACATTAGCAGCATGGCTGGTCTGCTATGCACCTATGCAGACATCTGCAGAAACTGTAAAGGCAATGCTAACACCCACAAAAGTCAGCTGTGAGCCTCAACACCTGTTCCATGGAGACAGCCTGTAATCAGTACTGCCCCACTGGTTATCGGTCAGGTTGTCCGCAGATGTGTGTGGCATGCCTAGATGGCATTGTTGTGCTCAGCCCTTCATCAGCTGCCAAATATACCAAAGTATAACTCTGTGTGCATTACCGGCATGAGAGGCCTGAATCCCATATTATATAGCAAAAACACATGCTGGAGAGTCAGATTTGGCTCCCAGAGGCTGCCCAGTGTCAGGACTACACTCCCCAAACATGTCAAAATCAATACAATGCACACCTTCATCAACTGCATCAAGGTTGAGTGGATGGGAAAAAAACATCTGTCCCAGGGGTTCAACCTGTGTCCAGCAATGTCAGGGGCAACAGTTGCTGCTCAATGTTTCTGTTGTGGCTAAAGTAATGGCTAGGCTTGTAAGGGACCCAGGGGCAGTACTCTAGTAACGTCCTCTGTATCTATGAACCTGTGATCCTACAGAACACCAAGGTGACATGTATGAAGGTAAGATGGCTGTGTCATGGGATATGCATGTAAGGTTACAAGGTCTGCCCCCATTGTCCCTCACACACTGTTGCACACATATGCACCTAGGTAAACATGCATATATACAGCCATACCTTGGTGATGTAAAGGTCTCTGTGTTTCCACTCTGCCATACTCAGATTTGGTAATGGCAGCAGCTCCCCACAACTTACACACACAGACACCTGGAACAGAAACAGAATAAGGTGTGTGAGATAATAGTCAGTCAGCAGTATTAACAGCAATAAAGCATCATGGCACAAAGGTACATGCACTTCGATGTGTACCCATGAGAATTGCCAGCAGACAGCACCTTACATGGCATAGCAGTAGTACCCTACACATTGCCATTACCTTTACTATATTCATCCTGTGCATTAGACACATATTAGCATGTTTCTGCATCGATGGACTGGATAACAGGGATGTGGCACAGGTATCATCACATGCACAGGGTGTGGTGTGGGGTTGACAAAGGCCCTGGCTGGGCCATACAGTTGACATCATGTGTGTGTGTGTGTGTGTGTGTGTGTGTGTGTGTGTGTGTGTGTGTGTGTGTGTGTGTGTGTGTCTGGAGGGGTTGTGTTCAGGTGAGCCATGAAGAGGAACTGTGTGTGTCTGTTGTTAACCTGCATGAGATAGTGATGTGTGAGTGTGTGTATGCACACAGTCAAGCCATGTGCTAGCCCTACACAAGGTTATGTTGGACAACCATGGACTGTACATGGCAGGAAGTACAGTTCACCATCTCCGGCCATGGACACGGGAACTGGTTCTGCCACGAGTGTCACTGGCACCACCATGCCCAAGGCCAGATGCGGTACTACTTCCTGATGGTGCCTGCTGCCTGGTGGGTCCATGTCCCTCATGAGACCAGCCAGGACCACGTGCCCATGGACTGCTACATTGTGGTATGGACAGCACCCTCCCTTTGGCAGTGTTGGTGGTACTGTCACTATGGGAGTGTGAATGTGCATGGCTACGTGGGCTCTCAGCTGATGTTGTTGCTGACCTATGTCCACGTGTCCATCCCCCTACTCCCACCACATGTTCAAGCACAGACATTGCACGGTTAAGGACTGACAATGTCTCACCCCACCGTATATCCACAACTTCAGCTAAATGATGTACAGCATCAATAATGCCATGGATGGAGTCACGCATGCCAGGAAGTATTGCATCCATAACCCTGAGTGTTCATCTGATGTACTGTTCACAATGTGCCTGTGCCTCCATGACAGACCAAAACATGCATCAGCTGACACATACTGTGACATGTCTGACAGGGGCTGGATGGGTAGCAGTCCTCCTTCGAACACCCCTGTCAATCTGCCTGTGTGAGACCTCACCAGCTCTCTGGTTATGGCTAGTGTCTACAGTCACAGATGCCATAGTCACCACGCTATCCTCTTTGATGCCACCACCCTACGACTGTCCAATATCTGTGGCTGCTGGAGACTGGGTATGTGTGGGCATAATGACCGTGTGTGAGGACATTGTGGGTGGAATTGGGATGTCAACCAATGGTGCAGATTCAGCCCACAACAACCCCACTTGTGCCTCATTGTGTCCACCATCATCATCATCATCAGAGTCCAATTAGACACTGACTTCAGGTTGTGAGGGGGAGAGACCCCAACCACCATGTTTATCTGCAAGGGGAGGACAACATAAGTAAATTACTTCCTGCCGTATAATGTTTATTGATACACACACACACACACACACACACACACACACACACACACACACACACACACACACACACACACACACACACACACACACACACACACACACACACTTTAGGTGCCACAAAGGCATTATACAGACACCTTCTGACTGATGCCATGACACACAATCAGACCACCAGAGACACACTCTGGACAGGCCCTCAACAACATGCAGTGCAGCCATGTCCAGTTAATGTTGCTACTACTATACACCTGTGAGATATGTGAGAAGTGGGAGTATGTGATGGACCTTCACCTAACACACAGTGCACCCATGTACACACTACTAATGTACCCTTGTATAGCACAATGGCTACACCTACACAAACGTATGTGCCAATATGTTGCAGCTGCTGTGAAGAGGCTCTTGTGATGAACAATGTGATGACCTGCAGTGAACCCCACCACAAGTAAACATGCACATATTGCAATATGGCTAAGCTTAACAGTTGTGTGCATAGGAACCTGGCTGCCCTTAACATGCCTAGGGTACAAGTGAGACACAACATGACAGTTCCACACTCACTGGCTTCAGGTTGAAGTTCCTCAGCCACACCAGAGGGATGTATGGAGTTGTGGGGGAGAATTATTGTCAGCACACACACACACATGTGGCATTGGTACAGGATAATATGTGCATTTATGAACATGTACACTACAAGCTGTGATACTACCCAAATTGCTGACATTCACAATATGTGTGCACATGTGTGCATTACAAATCCCCACCCACAAATGCAGATTGACCTGACATATGCATACAGGTATGCAAAGGCTGCCACTTTGAATGCTACAGTATTAACATGGTTTCCACTGTGGCCTTACCTGGATGCTCCTTGGTTGTGAAATCGGTGCCACCCACCTCCACAACATATGTAGTCATGGATTCCTTGGAGGCCTTGTCTGAGCCAAGGTTTGCAAGGAAGTCCTTAGTGGCTGAGAGCGGCGCTTGATTAGCAGGCCCTCCACCTGTGCCAGCACAGTTCCTGGCCACAGTTGCAGCCCTTTGCCATGCATTGTGTATGAGGTCTGTGGCACGGTGTCAGACCTGTTCATAGCTCCTGTCCTGGTGGCACATATTATTGACATTTGCTACCAGTTCTGCCAACAGGGCAGTGCGTTGCAGGTTTTGTCTGCTCCTTCCCAACAGTACCCGGTGATGGAGTTTGAGGGCATCAATGATTGCAGCCATCTCTGCTTCTGAAAATGGCCAGTTCTGTCTTCTGTACATCCCATCTGAAAGACATGAACAGGGGAACACATCACAGGACCGCATACATTGGCCACTATTATGTACAGACCCTGCACATCCACTTTTGCCAACACTATCCACTGCTAACACCCACATCCTACCCCTGCCATCTATCAGCACAGTATGTGTGTGGGTATCAGCAGCATACTGGCATTAAAGCATGTGTTGCCCCCCTGATCCTGATGTTTCATGTTCACCCCAATGAGGACCATTAATGTCCATAATTCTCTGTTCATCATTCACATCACACAGTACATGCAGCAGCTGGAAACATCACAGAGGTTCCCCACCAGGGAATAGCAGGCCATCATACACCTACCATGCACCTATAGGCTATAAGGCAAACCCTCTACCCAGTTTCATACATACTCCTCAGGAAGGACCTCACTCTGGCATGCTAGGCAATCTTGGACTCCACATTGCTGGGACTGCTGCACGAGTGCAAGTCATGCTCCACACTGATAACACACCCACACACACAACCTCCACCTGGTGAGTGACCTGAACTGGCCTTGTTGGCAGTCTCACACAATCACCCTGTGGTGGAATTGGCACACTGTTCACATCAGGCAGGGTAGCTACTTACACCCTTGGATGCGTAACCTGGTCAACTGGATGGTTAACAGCACATACACCCTTGGGATACTACCTGGTTCACTGTTGGATGGAGACATCAGCTGCTGCCTTGCATACACATGGGCTAACGTGGCCTAGGCATATGGCTGCTCAGGACCGATTGCCTAGTAACCTCATATGCTACCAGGAATACCAGAAATGACCTGACTGCTGTGACAGACTGTGTTGTTATGTGTCCACACACACATCGCTGCCATTGACTGCTGGTTGCCCCCTATGGGCAAAGATACAATACCATGTCGTCCAGCCTATATACAACAAATAGGTGAGTGCTTCTACAGGTGCATGTGGACATTCCAGGAACATCTGAGGTATACAATAACAGACAGCAGTGCATATGTGTTGAAGGGTGACCTCCTCATAGGTATCTGACATCTGCAGTACCCAGGTGTTTGCAGAATGTGTACATGTGTCTGATAGATGTAGACCCCCTGCCAGACAAATGTGTATTTCCGAACACCAGTTGGACAATACGTGATGGTTGTCCACAGAGTTTGGGGAATGTGTCTGTGCCATGCCAGACCCCTTGGGACACAGTAAT
Source organism: Protopterus annectens (assembly GCF_019279795.1). Classification (NCBI taxonomy): domain Eukaryota; kingdom Metazoa; phylum Chordata; order Ceratodontiformes; family Protopteridae; genus Protopterus; species Protopterus annectens. The sequence continues at coordinate 1,453,633,413 of NC_056746.1, read as the reverse complement.
GATACATGAATATGTGGCACTGTATCCATTCCCTTACATTGTATGCTCTTTGTAATTTCTCCAAGTCTTTTGGGTTTCTAATACCATGATGGGAACGGACCCCATTCCTAAGTCAAAGTACAATTAAAGTTCATGAAATCAGTATTGTTTCAATCTTTGATGTCAGCCAAAAGTGCTCTTTGGAGCACCCACAATGTACCCAGTAATGACTCCTTCTGCAGTTCGTATGGAGTTACATGGATTGTTAACATATCTAAATATGACTGTAGATTCTTTTTTATAAGACCTGTTGCTCCTACTACTATTGGAACTGTCTGGGTATCTTTCTTCCACATTGCTCTCATTTTTGCCTGCAGATCCTGATATTTTATGACTTTATGTCTTGTCTGTACACAAGCCACTGTATTTACTGGGTGTGGTGATTTCAATGATCAATGCTACTCTGGTCTTCTTTTCTTGAACCACTATATCCGGTTTTCTAGCATCTATCTTTTGAACTGTTGGTAATGGGTGGTCCCATGTGATATAAACTTCATAATTTTCTATGATGCCTTGTGGCTCATTTCCAGTGTTTTTCAGCCACTTCAGTACCATAATGTTTGCACAATCCCCATTGCAACAGTCTTGCCACATTATTATGCCTTTCAGTATACAATCCTTCTGCCATTAGTATGTCACAACCTGCAACAAGGTGTGCAACTGTTTCCAATTTGGTTTTACAAAACCTACATTTGTCTGTTTCTCCCACATGTTTAATGGATTTTGTAAACCAATGTGTGCATAGCCCACTATCTTGGGCTACCAATATTAATATTTCATCTCTTGATTTGAATTTGCCTCTCCTTAACCATTCCTGTGTTCGTTCCGGATCAACATGAGGTTCTTCCAGAAGTTTTCTTTACTTGCAACTATATGCTTTTTCCACATTTCTTGCCTTCTCACCTGGTCCTTTAACTTATTTCTTTCTTTTGTTTTTTTGGCACATTCAGTTGCTGCCTGATTTTTTTCCACTTGTGGTTTGATTTCCATTCCTGCTTGATGCCGATATGCTTCTGCTAAATTAAACAGAGAAGTCATCTTAGATTTATTCTCCTCATGTTTCAAAACTTTCACTACATTTGGGTCTTGTGAGGTCAGCAGATATGTGTGGAGTCTCACGATTGCAGATCTAAGCATATAATCAATTTCAAGGAGGCCCATCCCTCCTTCAGAACGGGAATATATAATCTTGGTATGCACTGATTTTTATAAATCATTTGGTGAGCATGAAGCATCCTTCTTGTTTTCCTATCTAATCTATCCAACACGTTTTGGGGCCAGTCAATCACTCCAAAACTGTAAGTTAGGACAGGAAGAGCAAATTGGTTTATAACTTGAATTTTGTTCCTAGATGTCAGTGCTGTTTTCAGGATTAATTTAAGTCTTCTGAAATATTCATTAGTTTTATTTGCATTAGTTCATGTTTTATTGTTGATCCTTCATCAATTCCCAAATATTTATACACTCCCTCTTGCGCAAGTTCTTTTATATCACATTCTTGTCCCAAACTGATGTTTTCCTGACGTTGCAGTTTTCCTGCTTTAAAGGTTGCTTTTGCACATTTATCAAGACCAAATGACATTCTTATATCGTCTGAAAAAGTTTTGACAACTTGCAGTTGTGCTTTCAGTTCCTCATCTGATGAGCTATACAGTTTTAAATCATTGGCAAAGAGAAGATGAGAAGTCTTTACACTTTGTTGTTTTCTAGGATCGAAATTATAACCATGGCTTAAGCTGTTAAGTAGACAGCTTAATGGGTTAAGGGCAAGACAGAATAGCAGCAGTGACAGAGAGTCACCTTGGAATATCCCCCTTTGAATTTTTATCCCTCATATAATAACGTGTCCTTTATCATGGCTTAATAGCAAAACGGTCTGCCACTGTTTCATGGTCACTGTAATGTAGTTGATCAGTGTAGGGTGTATTTTATACATTTTAAGCACTCTTTTATCCATGAATGTGGGAGACTATCAAATGCTTTTTTGTAGTCAATCCATGCCATACTTAGATTCTTCCCTCTTTTACATTTCTCCACTATGACTTTATTTAACAAGAAATGATCCTTTGTTCCATATGATTTTCTTTTATTGCCCTTTTGTTCTACTGCCATAATTGAGTTTTCTTCTAAATGACTATAAACTCTGTTGGTATCAATTCCCGTGTATAGTTTATATGTTGTCGGAAGGCAAATTATTGGTCTATAATTTTAGGGTAGCTTGCAGGTTCACTCTTAAGTAGGAGCATTGTTTTTCCTGTGGTTTATCAGGTTGCAGGTTGGTGTCTGTTCAGGGTGTGCATATAAATAGTTCTTGCTCATGGCTAAATCTTCGTGCAAAGATGTTAATACTTTCAGCCAAAATTAGGTATTGCATCTGGGCCTGGGCTTTTCCAATTATAGGCTTTTCTTAACTTTGTTTCAATCTTTCTGGCTGCTACTTCATCCCATTTCATATCCTGTACCTTTGAACGTCTTATTCTTTCTTTAACTTCTTCTATCCATTTAGTAGCTTTGTTATGTTCCACAGGATCTTCATAAATGCTTCTCCAAAATGTATCTATTTCTTCTTTTTTGGCGGTCTTTCAATTCCTTTTACCTTATTTCCCAATTCTCTATAAAACCTTTTTGGATCATCAATAAATTGCTTATTTTGAACTTTTCCTTTATATTAATTTCCCTATCTTCTAAGTCTTTCCACCTGTGCAGAAATTTCTAGTTTGTTATTTGCAGTAGTGCATGATAGATCCTGATCTCTTCTAATACTGTGCATGGCTTTTATCACGTCTATCTTTCTAACTATTTTTGTTGATCTATTCCCTCTTCTATACTCTTCTAACAGTGACACTTCTTGTCTTAATTGATTTATAGTTTTCTCTATTCGATATATCCATGATGACATTCGATTTCTCCCTTCCTTTCTCTCACTACCCTGTGTTCTTGTGGTAGAACTTTATCGGTTATTAATTTAGCTGCACAGTAATATATCTTGTTTATTTCTTTTTATCACATGGGTCTCTATGAACAGTCTTAATTACTGTGTTCATTTGTTTTCTCAAACTTCTGACTTTTTGGGTTTTATTAACCTTCTGCAGTCAATTTCTTTTATTGATCTTGATGTATCTATATCTATTAAATCAAGCAGCTCTTCTCTTAGCTCATTTTCTTCCAAACTAAGGGCACATCCCTTGTTTTCCAATTCCTGCGGGCATTCTATAGAAGATTCTATAGTACCTTCCTGTGGCACATTCTCGTCAATTTCATCACGTGCCATCCGTTGCTCTATCATATGGGAACTCACTGGCCTATCACTCCTCAACATTGACTGCATCAGAGTTTCCACAGTTTCCTGTTCCTTCCTTGCTGTCTAGCTTCAAGTGAATATTTAAACTGGTTTCCTGAGGAAGGCTCCAAATTATCTTCATATGGCACATTGCCAATAGCTTCCTGTTCCACTGATTTCCCCTTAATTTGGATATCCATTACTCTATCCTGTTGTGGTGCTTTCTGAATTAGATTTTCTACACTGAATCCTTCACTTTGCAGGTACTTCATGACCGCAGCTTACATTTCTTTAACTTCTCAATTACTAATCTCCTTTTCTACTTTTCCTCTTTGTCTTCTTATTTTTTTCTATTCTAAAGTTGTCTATGTCTGGATTCCTTTGCCTGTATTTCTCTTCAAATATCTTTGGTTCTGCTCTTTTTATATTGGTTAGTTTTGCTTTCTTCTTTGCATGCATATTACACCATATTAAATCTGTTTTTTTCCTATGTCCAAATGTCTTCTTCAGATGTTTCCTGAGCTTCCTGTTTCTCCCTGCTTTGGGGACTCACTCCATCCTGCTGTGATGTAACCTGTGCTAGGCCTTCTACATCAAATCCTGCACTTCGCAGGCACTCCATAACTTAAACTTCTATTTTTATAACTTCTGCTTTAATAATTTTCTTTTCTACATTGCATCTTTGTGATGTTATTTTTTTATTGTGAACTTTTCCATGTCTGGATGTCTTTGCCTGTATTTCTCTTTGAATATCTTTGGGGCTGCCTTCTTCAAATTGGTTAATTTGGCTTTTTCCTTTGCAAAAATATTGCACCATATCAAATCTCTCTTTCTTTCCCATGTCCATATTTCTTTTTTATACTTTTCAAATATCTCTTGGTTTTGTTGTTTATATTTTCATACTTCCTCAGATGCTTCTTTTTCCAAACAGGTCAAGGTTTCTTGATCTATATACTGTTTTTCACAAATCTGTTGTATGAATGAACAAAACTTTTCATTTGAAGCTTCTGACAGTTTTTCATGGGGAAGTATTTTTCTTACCTCTAATTTCTCTCTTAATTGTTTTGGGTATCTTGTGTCTGGAAAGACTGGGCTTTTTGCATATTAGTAACAATACATAATTTCTTTCTTATCCTCAATAGTTCACTTTATCGTCTTTATGGCTCTTCTTTGGCCTATCAGTTTTTGTGTTTTTTGTGGACTGCTACTTCCTTCTACAATGGGGGGAGGCATCCTCCCCCTTGGCCTGGCTTGGCCCCATTGTAGGAATGCTTCTGTATTTTGAGGAATCTACACTGTCATCTTTTCCAGCCCTGGGACTAGTGGGCCTACCAGGATTGGGCACTTTTTTATCCTGGGTCTTGTGCACCCAGCTATGTTTTTTAGTTTTTAATGTACTTCTGTCCATGATATATGTTACATAAATACAATCTGTATATCAGTGTCACCTTGGTGCGATTTTGTAAAAACAGGGTCCACCTTGTAAAGGTACTCACCAAGACTTGAAGATGAATTCAATTTCAGCAGTACTACTCTCCTTTGCTTGCTGAGTCAGTATGTATGCAGTACCACTGAGCCAGAGCCAGCATCCCTCCACTACTAGTACCTATAACCTGCTGTCCTGCTGCTGGGACTCACCAGGAATGCTAGCCATTGGTGTCAGGCAGTCAGATACACATGTGGAGTACACACTGACCTAGCCAGAGTATGGCAGGAATGGTCGGGGAGACCTGGACAATCTGTGAAGTAATCCTGTATGACATTGACAGACTGAGAAGGGCTCAATGATGGTACATGATGTGATATGCCAGCTGTATCCACCAGTATGCACTGTCATTGTAACTCCCCTGCACTGGCCCAGTAATCAAGGAGCTGCAATCCTCACCACTAGCACCAGAGAGGGACATACACAATTGGAGGATGACAAGTACACACCCAGTACAGTACAAGTACCCTTCAGAGCACACAGAGATCACAGACACACAAACACTTTGAGATTTGATGTATAAATCACACACACACACACACACACACACACACACACACACACACACACACACACACACACACACACAGACACACACACATACACACACACACACACACACACACACACACACACACACACACACACACACACACACACACACACACATACCTGGGAAAGGCTGGCACAGGTTTACTAGCTATGCCCCCTTCTGCCCAGACTAAAAGGTAGTTATGACTGCCACAATCCAGCTCTTTATCAGCTACTCTAAGTCCCTTACCAAAGAGCGATAAATCCTACTGTGTGATGTGCCTATTATCCAAATGGTAAGTGTGACCAAGACCAAGGCTATTGGAGTGGGCTATACAGTGTCACCAAATACATATGCAAGTATGCTAAGAGCTTACTTATTTCTAAACAGACCAGCCTCAATTACAAAGTTTAACTATATTTAATAATAACTAATAAAGGAACAAGACAATACTCAATCAATACAGTAACTACAGACTTCAGAATCACAGGGAATATTTAAGACAACATTGCAGGACAGTCTTAAATAAATACAGCAAACATCTAAAGTAATCTTTATTATATTTCCATCTATATGTAAACACATTTACTTTTCCCAAGTTCCTTACTATTAGCAAGGTAAGGCTTACTGGTATGTTGCTCTGACTGTCGTTCAGAGGGTTCTAGGTTAAAAATGTGTCAGTGGTGTCTTTTTTCCCTAAAGTTACATCACTGTAGTACATGATATATTTACAAAAGCATTAGCAGTTGCCCATAGCTGATTTGGTGTAATGGTGTGTTGCTCTGACTGTATTTCTGAAGGTCCTGGGTTCGATGCTTGATAGCTTTGTCTTTTTTTCCTAATGTTACATGACTTTAAAAAAGCAGTACTGAATCTCCAGAGCTGGTTTAGCTTAGTGGTGCATTGCTCTGACTCTATTACACAGCATCCTGGGTTTGAGACTTGGCAATAATGTCTTTTTTCCCTAATGCTAAATGACTTAATGCATGATATATTTACAAAAGCATTAGCAATTCTCACAGCTAAATTGGTGTAGTGGTGTGTTCTCTGACTCTAGTGCACAGGGTCCTGGGTTCAAGACCTTGCCAGGGCTGGTTATCTTGTTGCTGGGCAGAACAGTGGTTGAATGCGATAGAGTGATTAAAGCAGTTTTAAGTGGGTTTGCATGGTTTTGCACAGCACTAAGCAATGCCAAGAGATGCTTAGGTTCCCTTAGCTTCACTTAGCGGCACTTACTCCCACTTAAACCATGCTAATTCCAAAAAAAGAAAAGAAAATAGGTGTGATAAGAAAGTGGTAAAATGGGGGCAAGCAGGGGGAAAAACATCATGAAAGGCAGCTAGGGATGTGCAGGACAGGTGTAGGAAAGGACCATATCTCTCCATTTCTTGTGCAGCAACAGCTGTGAATGATGTGGACAATTTGAAATTTAGAGCCTCACACCCCACAGGGAGGGGTGTGGGCAACATACATTTGTTGAGTGATTCATGGGTAAATTGATTAACGTCAGTGTATGTGGGGGTAAAATGGACAATTATGTATGAGATGAGATTTTTTTGGGGGGACAAATAGGTTCATAGATTTATAGGTAGGTACTAGGCTATCGGCCCCGGGGCCTATACAAGCCCAGCCAACAAGGTACCCTGGCATTTGCCACCCAAGAAAATTATTTTCCTGTGCCACTGTCGAGCAGAGTCACAGAAGTGATCCCTAGGGTGAATTTCCTGTTTCCCATCCAATCATCAAGATTTTTCTTGAAGAGTGCTAATGAGGAGTTTTGTTTGATATAGATAGGTAGTTTATTCCAGAGTATGGGAAGTCTCTGGGACAGGAATCTATCCCTCCGGCAGGTTCTGTTTAGTGTGGTGACAAGGTTTAAGTCCCTAGAGCGTATAGCTCAGAGGGATTGGGATTTCTTTAAGTGGAGCATGTCCAACAGCTCTGGGTTTGACATAGCTTTCTATGTTAGGCAGAGATCACCTCTGAGTAGGCGATATGCGATGGAGTAAAGCTGGGGTTTTTTGAAACGGTCTGCATAGGACATCTGTTTGAGGCCGGTAATCCTCTTTGTGAGGTATTTCTGCAGCCTTTCCAGTTGTTGTAGATGACTTGTGAGGTACATACCAAAAGGGGCGTTGTACTCTATAATGGGTCTAATGAGTGATGAGTAGAGTGGAACAATGACCTCTTTTTTTCTGGAAGAGAAACCTTTTGTGATGAGGTGTGCCACGTAGAAGGATTTCCTGACTACTGTGGTGATGTGATTATCAACTACTGCCCACCTGTGTCCCAAGGTCTCTTATCACACTTTTGGTGTTAAGTACACTACTTCCTATGTTGTAGTTCATGGGTACAGAGTTTTTACCAAAGGGGATGACAATGCACTTTTTGGCATTGAGCTTGAGGCCATGGCTTTGACACCAGGCATCTGTCTCAGTGAGGCCCTTTTGTAGGATGTCCACATCGTTAGAAGTTTTGATTATGGCTCCTAGTTTGCAGTCATCTGCAAACTTCATTAGCCAAAGACGTTCTGTTTTAGCCTGTACTTCAGATAAGTAGATACCAAACAGGTGAGGACCCAGGACTGAACCCTGTGGTACTCCACTTGTCACTGGTCTGAAGTCGGATTTGGAGTATGCTACTTACACAGTGTGGGTTCTGTCAGTGAGCCAGTTGGCAACCCATCTTGTGAGACAGAGATTTATATCTAGTTTAGTGAGTTTATCTATAATTCCAGAGTGGGGGGTGGTATTGAAAGCCTTGGCAAGATCTAGATAGGCTGTGTGAGCCACCTTACCCTCGTCTATGGCTTTGGTGACTGCTTCAAAGAAGTCTATCAGGTTTAGGAGACATGATCTTCCTTTTACAAAACCAAACTGGGTGGGGTCCAGAGTTTGGAGATTACCAATGTCTTTGTTTATAAGTTCTATGATGATACATTCCATAGCCTTGCAGACCAGGCTCATCAGGCTAATGGGGTGGTAGTTCCCAGGGTCCGTTGTGACTCCCACCTTGTGGAGTGGGATAACCATCGCTGTGCGCCATTCAGCAGGCACAAAGCCTGAGGTGAGGCTATGATTGAACATGGTACTTAGGTGGGGTGCCAGTTCATTCTGTAGTTCGTGTAGAATGCAGTCTGGGATGTTGTCTGGTCCCATGGATGCTGTGTTCTTGGCTTTGGAGAGTGTGTTTTTTACCAGTGCTGTCATAATTACAGGAACTTTGCATTCTTCCATTATAGAGATGGGCTCTTTAGGGAGTGAGAGGGGGGTAAAGTTAGCACTGAACCTATCTGCCAGGATGTTGGCAATATCAGTTGGGTCTGTATATTTAATGCCATTGTGCTGTAACTTAGAGCAGATCTGAGTGTTGCCATTGAGATTTTTGACATAGCTATAGAATGCTTTGTGGTTGTCTTTAGAATAAGTGGTGATTTTGTTTTCGTAACTAGCTTTGGAGGATTTTATCAGGGATTGCAGCTTCATACTGAGGCTGAACAGGGAGTTCCTCCACTCATTGGATTTTACTCTCTTTTGCAACAGTTTCTTCCTTCTGTTGTACAGTTTGTTTATGGCAGGGGACTACCAGATTGGCTTCCTTTTTTTGGAGGATAGCATCTTGGTTCTGTTTGGGATAGCACAATCCATGCACTTGTGTAAGTGCTTATAAAGTGCAATTGTGTAGGATTCAGTAGTCATAACTGTATTGTCCATCTGCATGGGTGTCATGAAGTTCACCACTTCTGTCTTAAGAAGCATGAAGTTGGCCTTGGAGAAATGTTTTACCATGGTTTCCTTAATGGGGGGTGGGGGCAGGATGTGGATATCTAGGGTAATTAGCTTATGGTTGGATCGGACCAATGAGGCGTTGACTTCAAGTATGGAACACCGGTCACTCATGTTGGTAATGACTAGATGTAGGACATTAATATATTGTTGACCCTGGTGGAAGTGTGGATAAGTTGATCCAGGCATTGGAGTTTATGAATTCCAGAAAGCATTGAGCGAAGGCGATGGTACATGAGTAGTTTTCCCAGTTAATGGTGGGGTAGTTGAAATCACCCATTATTAGGGTGTTTGGTTGAACCCTAATATTTTCCAGTATATCAAGAAAAGAGGAGTGGGAATCCTGGGGCATTGTGGGGGATCTGTAGCAAGCTACAATTTGGATTGCAATTTTGCCCAGTGTTAGTTGCACTTGGATAACATCGGATGCATTATGCTGAGCAACTAGCCTGGAGGTGTGGATATCCTTAATGAATGTGGCCACACCTCTGCCTTTGGTGTTCCGGTCCAGGTTACATGGCTGAAAAGTGTGGTATGAGTTATAGCCTGGTAGTGCAGGAGTGCTCTTTGGAGCCTTGAACCAGGTCTCAGTCACTGCACAGATATCGATGTTCTCCATTTTAAGGAGTGCCTCAAGTGAGTGCATTTTGAGATTTAGACTTTTAGCATTGAGTAGCATCACCCTCAGTTTTTGCTTGCCTGTTCCTGTTACGGTGGTGAATTTGTTATTTCAACCTTGCCTAAAAAAGGCACTGTAGGGGCTGCAAGAACCTTAGCCAGTATCCAAAATCCCAGGGGTGACAGGTGCAGGCCATCTCTGGCAAAGCATCGTGGTCTGTCGACCACATTATCCCAGGCAGACAGATACTGGTTCCCTTTAGAATGACACCAGAAGCTTAGCCAATTGTTGAAGTCAATCATTTTGTCCTTGTACTGCGGCATCATTCTAGGTGATGGCAGAATGCTACTCAGGGCTATGGTCATACCTGCCTGGGCTACAAGATCGGAGAGCTCTTCCATGTCTCTTTTCATGTAGTCCAGGGAGGTATGTCTCAGGTCATTCACACCAACATGGACAATGACAGAGTCATATTTGTACTTGTTGTGGAGTGACCTGAGTGCGTGGATTATGTGGCAGATCCTGGCATCCAGTAGGCAGCTGACAGCAACCTTCTCCTTGTTTAGCCTGGTGAGTGGGACATCAGTGTGCCTGACTATAGAGTCACCTATGACTAGTGTGTTGGGTACGTTGTTTTGCCTTATTGGCTATGGTTGAGTGGCACACTGAGTCTGTGGGCTATGTGTCATTTGGGTTGTGTTGGGGGGTGGAGGTTGCTTGCATTTCTGCTTTGGAGGTCTCTGTTGCTTGATATTATTATTGAGGGCCTCCGCAAATGATTTTGTGTTTCTATGTGTGGATTTTGGTGATGTAGATTTAGTGAGACCATGTGATGAGTGTGGTGTGGTGCAAGTGTTTACCTTCTCCTCTTGACTGTCAGGTTCAGTCTTTGTTGGAGAGAGCTTTACCTCCAGTTTGGCTAGATAAGTGCATCTTTCACATGTTTTAGTGTTGGGTGGTAGGAGGAGAGAGCTGTCTGTGTACATGAGGCAATTTCTACATTGCCCCAAGATGCCCAGATTCATCAGATAGACAGTAGAAAGCACTGGGAGCTGACCCTTGGACATGCCTGAATAAAAAAATATTTTCCTCTAGATAAGTGAGGAAAGTGAGTACAAGAGCTGTTTTTCCTCTAAGCAAGTGAGAAAAGTAAGTACCCAAACTGTTTTCCTCTAGGTAATGAGGAAGGTTGAGTGCTGTAGTAATTAGTAGGTTATTCAGTGGTTACAACAAGTTCTGAACAAGTGCTGATCACGAATAAGCTAATTCAAGTGCTAAAACTAAGAATCTGTATCTGGACTAAACTAGTTACAGGAAAGGGGGGAAACAAGTGCAAATGTGGGCTTTTAAATCAGAAAGTTGAGAGAGATGGAAAAACTGCCCAGACGGCCAATAACTACAATTTCTGGGCCAGAACCACTCCTTATGTGGTAGATAGGTTACCTAGTGCTTACCACTCCCAGTGATAAGCTAGAAGGCTTCCATCCAGCACAGAAAGCTTGGGTGGGGGGCTCAGAAGCTTGCATACAGTCCTGGATACAGCAAATCTGAATCTGGACTACACTAGTTACAGGAAAGTTAGGAAACAGGCTTAGAGGTTTTTTATAGATATATATATATATATATATATATATATATATTTATATATATATATATATATTTATATATATATATATATATATATATTTATACAGAAAAGTAGCTAAAACAGCAGTAAAAACAATTAAAATGCAGCGCAAGCTAGCACACTTGAGTATGTAGCAATGTTAGACAAAAATGCAATTAAATTAAAAATGACTAAAAACAACTGCAGAAAAAGTCTATTAGGTAGAATGAGGTAAAGAGATGGGACTGGGGGGAGTGTCCCAGATCAAATCTACAGTGGGGGCGGGCAACTGAAAAAGCATCCACATTTAAACAACACAGCAACAGGGAGGATGGGTAGGGAAAACCAACACCTTCAGCAGAGACCTGAAAACCAGCACCTTCAGCAGAGATCTGAAAAACTATACAGTGAAGCAAAAATAACAGTGCCCAACTCTGAAGTCTGCCAGCAATGATATAAAATTAGTCAAACAACAATTAACAGTACACAACTCTGAAGTGCCAGAAAAATATACTTAGCTCTGTATATCTTCAGATAGTTTGAAGAGCACTTTGTCAGGGCACAGGAAGGCTCCTTTTTTAAGGTGAGAGTGGGATGCTAGGGAAGGATTGTAGGTAAGTCTGTGGAGGTAAGTTGGGTAGGAGAGTTTGCTTTTGGAGACAGACAAGGCAGCAGACAATGGTGGTGTATGACACATGAGGGGGGTAAACACCTTGGACAGGGAGAGTGGTTCAGAATCAGAGAACCACGTGCCCCCAGATAGGAACAGTGGGACTGAGGTCCCCACCTATGGGCAGTCACCACTCCCCCTTAATGGCCCCTAAGATGGTTGTGCTGGGGGCTAGACAATGGGGCCAGCCTACCCCTTGAGGTATGCCAGTCTGCCCTCGATCTGGCACAGGCAGTCATCTAAGTCTCACTGGATAACCCTGCGCACAATACCTCTGAACTGGTGTCAGGTGACAAGGTCTTCTCCACATCCACACCAGGGAGGCATACGGGCCTCGTCCCCTGAGGCAGTTCCACCAGAGGGTGGTGCAGGACCAGTGGAAGAGGCAGCTTGAGGTTGGGTCCCAGACTTACTGGGACCAGGTGCTGCGGCCAGATGAGGTGGGATAGGTGAACCTGCTGGGATCTGCCTACCCAAACATGCTATGGTGTTGAGGTTTTTCAAAGTGTATTAGTTAGTCATAAACAAAACATTTCAGCATTAGTTATAACAGCATTCATTGGTGTTCCAACTATCCCATAACAATAGAACTCAAAAAAATTGCATAGCAAACAGAATGCATACATAAATGGAATAACAGTCATTATTTTAACAGCATGCCTGTAACAGTTACAGCAACAAGCCACCAACAATGGAATTGAACAAGGTATGTTAGTATGCAATCATTAAAATATATGAACAGTAACAGAACACAAGTCCCAACATTAGGTTTTGAAAACAACATACCCGTAGTATTTGAATAATAATTATTGATGCAGATAAGGGGTGGGGAAGAGAAAAACAGTCCATTACCAACTGTTTGGGTTATATTTTTCACAACAGTATTGTTCAATACTCTACAGGTCTGTGCTCACTTTACATCTACCTGAGGCCTATAGCTGCTGTAGCACATACATACCTGTTAATCTCTTGACCTGGAATGCTAGGGGGTAAGCTGTGACAACTCTAGATACATGAACTAAAGTACACCTACAAAGCACTGGTTACCTTTGCATAAATGCGTAAGAACATAAAAAAGACAGATAAACAGCAAAGGTTTGGCTCCACAATATTCAGCAAGCATCAAATATTCCACCAGGTTCTATTATAGTTGAGCAGCTCTCTTTATTCAGCACAAACGCTTTCACAATAGCTTCATCAGGTGCATGAGTATAAAACAAAGGACACACCTTATATATTAATTAAAATCACATGACCATTAATTTTAAAAAGACAAACCATACACAAAATATTTATAAAACATTTTTATATATAGAACATTTTCTAAACTATGTTTACATCAAATAAATGTCTAGTGAAACCTAATATATGGCAAACAGAATATAGCATTCACTTGAATCATCTACGTAAAGTTCTTTTAGACAGAATTAGTTTTATAGGTACAGATTCATTGAGGCCGTGCCCAAAATTGGCTCTAAGCCTCACTATTCATTGTGCCTCAATTTCTTCTGTCTTCGCTCTAATATTACCACCTCTAATATTTGGTATATTCATAGCTAAAACTGTGAATTTAAAAGTGTGCTGCATATCTGTATTAATCACATGCCTGGCTAGTACATTTATATTATTAGATTTCTTTATATGGTATAAATGCTCCCTTATCCTTTCCTTCAAGCTACGATCTGTTTTACCCACATAAAATTTACTGCATAAACAGCAAATTGCTAAATACACTACATGCAGCGTATCACATGTGGCTTCTACTCTAATGCTAAAACCTCTCCAGTATCTGGATAACTAAAAACATTGTCTTTATATATATATATATATATATATATATATATATATATATATATATATATATATATATATATATATATATATATATATATATATATATATATATATATCTACATACAATAATTGAATTTGCCACATGGTTTAGTGCCTCCATTTGCTCGTGCAAGTGGAGCCTTCCTACTACAACATAATCTATCTTTCAGAGATCTCTTATTTCTAAAACAGACCTGTGGTTTATTACCCATTACACCATGACCCCCCCATTAATATTCCAAAACGTGCATGCTGATTGGCCAGCGTGCACGTTGTAAATCGACTTATACTAATGGAAAAAGGTCTGGTCGCCCGGACTTTTTCCATTAGTATAAGTCTTTTTTAAAACACTGTCTCACTATGTTAAAGGAGTTTAACATAGCGATACAGTGTGTAAAAAGCAACAGAGATCTTGCTTTCTCCATTGCTTTTTTTTTTAAACCTGTCTTGCTATGTTAAATGGGTTTAACATAGTGAGACAGCTTTAAAATAAGCAACAGAGATTCTCCGTTGCTTTTTTTAAAGCTGTCTCGCTATGTTAAACCCATTTAACATAGCGAAACAGTAAAAAGCAATGGAGATCTTGCTTTTTCCGTTGCTTTTGCCCACAGCTCTGATGTATTGCGTAGGCATGCGCAGTACATCAGAACTTCCGTGGAATACCAGTCAGCTGCGGAAGGGCAGCAAGGAGGCATTATACAATGCCATTATTTAAGAAAAGTAATTATTTTTTTTCTTAAATAATGTAATTGTATAATGGCAATAACCCACTTCTGGGTGTGGGTAATGCTGGATTTACCCACGGTTGGCTTTGTTTGGCCACTCGGGCTTCGCCCTCATGACCAAACCATGCCAACCATGGGTAAATCCACCATTACCCACACCCAGGCATGGGTTATTGCTATGCTATATCTCTTATGTGTTCATCAGTTTGTTTGTTCATCAGACCTGTTTATTTTGTGGAAGAGGTCATTAGCACAGTTAGAATATTTTAAAACTTACATTAACAGCTCAAGTGATTTTTTAAAATTCACAGTGAATGCATCTGAAGTGCATATTAACTTCCTAGACGTCTATGTTGAGAAAAATGAAAGAGGAAGAATTTATACTAAGTTATATAGAAAGGAGTGTCATGCTAACTTATTGTTACAAAGAAATAGCATGCATCCTAAATATGTATTTAAAAATGTAGTCAGGAATCAATTATTTAGGGCGTTAAGACTGAATGTTAGAAGTGAGGATTTTGAAAAACAAATGCAGAAAACTGAGGTTGAATTAGCAACAAGAGGCTATGAAGCAGGTCTTATTAATGAGAATTCAGCAGTAGTCGGACGACTAAGGGACACTGCAGCTAAACCTTATTTTTCAGCACCAATAAATAAAGTTCAAGCAGGATATAGCAACAAACTTAATTTTTCACTTAGTTACACTAGAGATGTTACTTCATATACAAGTGTAATCAATCAGCATTGGGATATTTTAATGACTGATGAACACATAAGAGATATAGTGGGTAATAAACCACAGTTCTCTTTTAGAAATAAGAGATCTCTGAAAGATAGATTATGTTGTAGTAGGAAGGCTCCACTTGCACGATCAAATGGAGGCACTAAACCATGTGGTAAATGCAATTATTGTATGTATATATATGAAGACAATGTTTTTAGGCATCCAGATACTGGAGAGGTTTTTAGCATTAGAGTAGAAGCCACATGTGATACGCTGCATGTAGTGTATTTAGCAATTTGCTGTTTATGCAGTAAATGTTATGTGGGTAAAATGGATCGTAGCTTGAAGGAAAGGATAAGGGAGCATTTATACCATATAAAGAAATCTAATAATATAAATGCACTAGCCAGGCATGTGATTAATACAGATATGCAGCACACTTTTAAATTCACAGTTTTAGCTATGAATATACCAAATATTAGAGGTGGTAATATTAGAGCGAAGACAGAAGAAATTGAGGCACAATGGATAGCGAGGCTTGCAGCCAATTTTGGGCACGGCCCCAATGAATCTGTACCTATAAAACCAATTATGTCTAAAAGAACTTTACGTAGATGATTCAAGTGAATGCTATATTCTGTTTGCCATATATTAGGTGTCACTAGACATTTATTTGATGTAAACATAGTTTAGAAAATGTTCTATATATAAAAATGTTTTATAAATATTTTGTGTATGGTTTGTCTTTTTAAAATTAATGGTCATGTGATTTTATTTAGTATATAGGGTGTGTCCTTTGTTTTATACTCATGCACCTGATGAAGCTATTGTGAAAGCGCTTGTGCTGAATAAAGAGAGCTGCTCAACTATAATAGAACCTGGTGGAATATTTGATGCTTGCTGAATATTGTGGAGCCAAACCTTTGCTGTTTATCTGTCTTTTTTATGTTCTTACGCATTTATGCAAAGGTATCCAGTGCTTTGTATGTGTACTTTTGTCCATATATTTAGTGATTTTTCGTTTACTACCTACAAGCACCAGGAGTATGGCTGCTGGAGTAGAAACAGTTGAATTGGATTATATGCCAACTGTAGACACGCAATGGACTGAAATGAACGTGAATATTTTTATTTCCAAAGTAAGAGATATTTCAATATTGACTGAAGATAATATAAATGTGGAGTTTTTAACTTTAAGAAGTGAACTTTTGACTTTGGAGATAGATTTATGTAAGCTGAAAAGAGTACAATATGAAAGATTTCACTTAGAAATTAGTCTGTCTGAAAAGATTGTCCCACGGGGTTTAAGAATTTTAAAAATGCCAGCACAAATTGACTGTGATGAGCAGCTGCTAAGTGAATGGCAACAATTGAATCTTTCAACTAGTTTTAACTATCTGAAACTCCTTATAGCAGCAGCGGTGAGACAAGAAGCCATCGTATCACATGCTATTTAAAGTAAATATATTAGCACCTGTAAGAAATATAACTCTGCTGTTTTGTCTAAATTATTAATAGATACAATAGATAATGTCGACATATATGCCAGGAGATTGTTGCAAAATAAATTTAACAAATTGCAAAGAAACCGTAAGGACTTTGCAGCCGGTAATATTTTTACTTGGCCACGTGACTTTGAAAATAGTGCACGTATTACGTTATCAGATCAGCCTATACAAACAGATCTAACTGTTAATGCTACGCTACAGCGAATGGGAAGCACAACAGATATACAGTGTATATCCAGCGAAGCAGATAGTTTAAATTTGTCAACGCAAACTGCAATTAACACAGAAACATTGAATGTACCAAAAACTTTTTCTGACACAGTACTGGGGGCTAAGAGAAAGACCTTTGTTACCAGAGCAGAAGTCCATAAAGCGCCGGATAATACACCAACAAATGTAGGCATGGAGGAAGAATCGAATCATTTTTTAAAAGAACTTAACCAATTGAGCCTATATTTTCCTCTCCCTATGAGGGACAGATCTGTGAGCAACAGGAGAGGGAGGCAGCAATCAAACCAATGGAGAGGCAGAAGTACTACCAGGTACAAGCGAAAGATAAACGAGGAACTGGACAATTCACATACAATCAAAAGAGCGTTTCAAAAAACGCGCCAAGTAAGCAATTAGTACATAATCTCTCTGGACACATTTTAACTCAATTTGAGTATAGTGTCTTAGAGAAAGGTTTAACTTTTATACCTGCTGTTGATATGTCCATAACTGATGCTATATTTGATGTTAAAAAGTTTACGTGTAATTTAACTTTAAAAATGATGTTTGGAGAAACGCAGTCTTCAGTTGATATGTTTAAAAGGCCAAGTACTTTTATACCAAAACAGAATCCCTTGGTCAATGCTTTTGAGCAAATATGCATTTCTAGCATATATAGCATATATAATCAGAGGAGTGATAACAAGAAGCAGAATAAATGGTATAACCTAAGTAAAAAGGAGTATCTTGCATTACAAGCTTTAGAGAACAATGATGGGCTGCTCATTATGCCAGCTGATAAAGGAGGGCAAATAGTGATTATGAATAGACTTGATTATGAAAATGCTATGTTTGAAATGCTAAATGATACTAAATTTTATGATGTCATTACTCAGGCTCAAGTGGAAGCTATGGTTCAATCTATATCTAGTACTATTAAATATTTACAAATGGCATGTTTGATTACTAGTGATTTAGCTAGATATTTCTTCACACATTAGCCTTCTGTACCTATTATTCAGGGCAGACCAAAAATTCATAAACATTCTACTAAGCCCCCACTTAGGCCAATAGTTTCAGGACATAACTGGAGTACTGAGTCACTATCGATTTATTTGGAGAAACATCTTAGGAAATTGGTTGACAAGTCTTTAATAGTGCTGAGAGATACAGAACATTTCTTGCATGATTTATATCAATTTGAAAAATAATTTAATTAAAAAGACCAATTTTTGTTTGTTACATTGGATGTAAATTCATTATTTACAGTAATACCAAATAAAACAGGTTTAGAATATGTAACAATATTATTAGATGCAGATGATGAATTTAATGAGGCAGATGTTAGTTTATTAACAACATTACTTAGTATTGTCCTCAACAATAATATTTTTTCCTTTAGAGATAAGATTTTTAGGCAAAAACATGGAGTGGCCATGGGTAGCTCCTGTTCTAATAGTTACGCTAATGCTGTCATGTTAGTGTGGGAAATGGATCATATATTAAAATGCCCATATAATCATTTTATTTTATTTTACAGGAGGTTTGTCGATGACCTGTTTATTTTGTGGAAGGGGTCATTAGCCCAGTTGGAAGATTTTAAAACTTACATTAACAGCTCAAGTGATTTTTTAAAATTCACAGTGAATGCATCTGAAGTGCATATTAACTTCCTAGACGTCTTTGTTGAGAAAAATGAAAGAGGAAGAATTTATACTAAGTTATATAGAAAGGAGTGTCATGCTAACTTATTGTTACAAAGAAATAGCATGCATCCTAAATATGTATTTAAAAATGTAGTCAGGAATCAATTTTTAGGGCGTCAAGATTGAATGTTAGAAGTGAGGATTTTGAAAAACAAATGCAGAAAACTGAGGTTGAATTAGCAACAAGAGGCTATGAAGCAGGTCTTATTAATGAGAATTCAGCAGTAGTCAGATGACTAAGGGACACTGCAGCTAAACCTTATTTTTCAGCACCAATAAATAAAGTTCAAGCAGGATATAGCAACAAACTTAATTTTTCATTTAGTTACACTAGATATGTTACTTGATATACAAGTGTAATCAATCAGCATTGGGATATTTTAATGACTGAAGAACACATAAGAGATATAGTGGGTAATAAACCGCAGTTCTCCTTTAGAAATAAGAGATCTCTGAAAGATAGATTATGTTGTAGTAGGAAGGCTCCACTTGCCCGATCAAATGGAGGCACTAAACCATGTGGCGAATGCAATTATTGTATGTATATATATGAAGACAATGTTTTTAGACATCCAGATACTGGAGAGGTTTTTAGCATTAGAGTAGAAGCCACATGTGATACGCTGCATGTAGTGTATTTACCAATTTGCTGTGTATGCAGTAAATTTTACGTGGGTAAAATGGATCATAGCTTGAAGGAAAGGATAAGGGAGCATTTATACCATATAAAGTAATCTAATAATATAAATGCACTAGCCAGGCATGTGATTAATACAGATATGCAGAACACTTTTAAATTCACAGTTTTAGCTATGAATATACCAAATATTAGAGGTGGTAATATTAGAACGAAGACAGAAGAAATTGAGGCACAATGGATAGTGAGGCTTAGAGCCAATTTTGGGCACGGCCTCAATGAATCTGTACCTATAAAACCAATTATGTCTAAAAGAACTTTACGTAGATGATTCAAGTGAATGCTATATTCTGTTTGCCATATATTAGGTGTCACTAGACATTTATTTGATGTAAACATAGTTTAGAAAATGTTCTATATATAAAAATGTTTTATAAGTATTTTGTGTATGGTTTGTCTTTTTAAAATTAATGGTCATGTGATTTTAATTAGTATATAAGGTGTGTCCTTTGTTTTATACTCATGCACCTAATGAAGCTATTGTGAAAGCACTTGTGCTGAATAAAGAGAGCTGCTCAACTATAATAGAACCTGGTGGAATATTTGATGCTTGCTGAATATTGTGGAGCCAAACCTTTGCTGTTTATCTGTCTTTTTTATAACTCTAGATACATGACTAGAGGGGACTCGTACATGTCAGGGTTACATATATGACTAACAAAGTGTACCCTGCACTGATGTTGTATGAGTGTGCTAATGGCGTACTTCTCCTGGATTTATATCTGTGTCCAAGGTTATTGGCAAAAGTGATCACTAGCCATGACAGCGTGACTCTTGTGAGACATGTATCAGGAAGAGTGCATGGTGTATATAGCTATTCTGCTGTCATTTGTAGGCATGGGGTAGACACTGGAACATTTGTACACAGTTTATTAGTATACCCTTCATACAGCTAATACAAACATTTCTTTACATGTGAGACCTGTGGAGAAAATATCTGTTAACACTACCTAACTGTTTCTACAAATACTTGGGATTACTATAAACACATCTTTGTGCCAGTCCCTTAATTCAAACCATGGTCTGTGTGTGCAAAAATGAACAACATATCTGTTTCTTATCACACTGAGTTACTGGGGCACTGCTGCCTGCTGCTTGACTGATTTCTGCCTAAACTCTCTTGGTTACAAAGTCTGACCTTGTAATATAAGTGGAGTGTCACAGTGCCGTACATGATAGTTTGTGAACTGTGTATTAATACTTTGAATACAGGTGTACACATTTAACCTCTAGTGGATGTGATTATGTGTGATCTGTACCGACCATAGTAGAGTGCTGGGTTGCATATCCAATCCATATACATTTGCACATCATATATTTGCAGTCTCCACCTATTACAGTCTCATACGTGCCTGCATCAGCATAACTGCATTCAGGAATGCATATAGCTGAAATGCAAAGGTTAACACAAGACAATGCTGCATGGAACACACTATAATACATTAGACATTACTATTCAAGGTTCAGATCTTAGTGCAGAATGTATATCAATTTTCATTGTATCTTGTTTTACAGCTCCACATCTACAGTTTGGCATAACAGTTGGTTAGCAGACAAACATCACTGAATTAATGCTCTCATAGCCATATTTTCTGTGTATCACCAGTACACTTGTATTTTTTCAACAATAGACCAGAGTCAACACAACAGTTTGTGGGAATAAGCTTTATTTAGGGTGACATGACACCATGGTTTATTACATTCAAAATTCGAAATTCAGTTGTACTGTATATCCTGTAGATGATGAAGGTATGTCAGTTATTACTTTCACAGTAGCAAGCACAGTATACTTCATTAACAGATTCATTCCTACATAGTATTACTACAGTACTGGCTTTCTTTCATCAATAGTAGCGTGTTTTCTGCCTTCATCTGTATTACACAGTAACTGGCATTAGTTACTTATATCAGTGTTGGTCTAACAACACATTTGTTCAGTACACTCAGAACGCACTATACCTAATGGCAGTAAACAATTATACTTTCTTATTTATTGGACTATATATATATTGCAAGTTGTATCTGTACTCATCACACTGCCGGCACAGCCTCTCCAGTCATCCTGCATTGGCCTCAATGTTACAAGCCCTCTCCTCTGCAACTGTGGGGGGAAAACACACCATTATGCATGCTGTCGCTCAGATATTCATACTGCAATTTGAAAATCATCACTTGATATACTTACAAACGTCTGGTGCACTCTGGGCCAGAGCATCTTGGATCTATTGGCCCAAGACTGCCCCCTTCCTCCATTTCAGGTTGTCATAATGATGACATATCTGCTCACCAGTGCAGGGGATGCCAGCATCATTGGTGAGCTCACGTGGCAGATAGTCCCAGGCCTTAGACTTGTATTTTGAGCCCTGGTACTGGCCCTACAGCAGTCTGTCATCATGGTTCTTTACAAGGAGCCCAGCCATGACCCTGGACTCCTACATGCCCCAGCGCTGTGCCCAAAAGCTCGCTCCCCCTCCTGCACCTGCTATAGTTCCTACAGAGATCAAACTCTAACAAGCTCTGCCTGTATTCTCACCTGTGCAGTTTAAATAAGGCCATTTTTCTGCCCTTTGCCATCACTGGACCATTTTCAAAAATGCTGAGCAAGCCTCAGCAGTGCGCAAACCCGCTAAGCTGAGTAGAGCAGTGCTTCAAGTGGCAAATGCTTGGCAGTTCTTAGTGGTGCGCAAATCCACTTAGCTCAGCTAAGAACTGCTGAGAAGGGAACTGCTTAGCAATGCTTAGTCCAGCTAAGCGAAGCTAAGCACTGCTCAGTATTGCTCAGACAGGTCCTGTTTAAGCATTGCTTAGCTTCGCTTAGCAGTGCGTAGAAACACTGAGCTAAAGGCATAAGAATTGGATATTAATTACTCATTATTGATACATTATTAAGTGTATGTATTTTACTTTATGTGCTTTCATTACATTACCTTTGGGTGTGACTGTACTGTATCGGACACTTGTAATTAAATGGTGGTTTTCACCTCATATCTCCACTGACACTGGGATTTTGGACAAGGTACACTACCTTGGTTAGCAAATATCACTAACTACATCAATAAATTAAATAAAAAAATAATATAAAAATGCTTTCCCATGTAAAAGCTGAATGGCCTGTCTTGGTATTCGAATCGTGTATCTACTGCACACGAAGCCATGACTTTAACCACTCAGCTAACTTAGCTGTGAAGGTTTCAGCTACACATTTCTATATAGCTTCTTGATACGTTTAATCACTGCTGAGCACAGCGCTGTGCAAACCCGCTCAACTACTCTTAAACTTTGAAGAAAAATAAATAAAAAAATGAACCATTACTTACACATTAACAATACACTTCAAATTGTTAAATAAGTGACCGGTGATACTTCCTTTATTCTTTTAGTGCCGTATGGCACTTTCACAATGCAGGGGGTGTGTTTCAGATACTGTAACACACCCCCTCCATGACATTCACTTCAAATTCTTTATTTAAGTGTCCGAGGACACTTTCTTTATTGTAAAGTGCTGTACAACACTTTGAGAGTGCAGGGGGCATGTTACAGATGTGCAAACACTGTAACACACCCCCTTTCAGTTATTCAGTATCCATGTACATGGCTCCCCCTCAGTAGTGTGCCTTCATTAATATGCAAGGTACACTGCTGAGAGGGAGCTGCGGACACAGACACCATTCAATCCATGTAGGAATAACACTATTCCTACATGGAGTTTATTAAAGAAGTATCACACCCACAGACTGAAAAAACATGTTTATTTTGTCATGGCTTGACGTTTTCTACATTTTAACAGCACTCTGAGACTATTTACAGCATTTTAAATATTTTTGTATTTAATTCCAGAGTCTGACCACATGGGGTCTAGCATCTTGATGTGGTTTTGATAAATCAGTTTGCTTTTCAGTATCCCAGAATGCAGTGTTTGGCTTTAAAATGTTACATCATGCAGGCCTCTGTTTGCCTAAAGCTCCTGTCATTCCATAGGTGTTACAAGCATACATTGCTCTCTTTGAGTCAGTACTTTGTAGGTAACATTCCCTGCTGCTGAATGACTACTTAAAGCAGAAGCATTGAAATTGTCAACAGAACAGGCTTTTAGAGTGCTTTTTACTGCTGCTTTTTTTAATTGTGCTTAAATGACACTGATTTGTGAGAGACTGAATTCCAGTCCATCTATTTCTCCCCTCCCCTGTAACACGTAGCTTCCCTAGCTGTCAAAGTCCTGAGGGTAATTTGAGCTCTTAATTCCTGTGATTTCCAGCTCTCAGCAGGGGGCTAGACTCATGTAATTTCCCTTGTTCTAGCATTTCCTTTGACAGAGGGGACATTTCTTTTTGATGCACTATAGCCATGGCCTTACTTGACTGCATTCACATGCAGTTTCTGAAGTAGTAATTTAAGGTTTAAGGTATCACTTTCTTTATTAGTTCATCTTGTTAAAAAATTGGGCTTGACAAGTCCAAACTATGTTGGTATGCAGTGTCTGCCTACATACTTTTTTATTCCACTTGTTTTTCAAAAATACTTTTGCACTGTCTCTGCATTTATCTTTGTATATACTAACCCCATCATTATATTTTCCCTTCCCTTTTGTTGTGCCCAGAAACCAGTGTGGCCATTGGTGAATGCTTCAATGTCACTTTTCATAAAGAAGGTATTTTTAAGCAAGGACATCAAGGTCAATTTTCCTGAATCAGATAATTGATGCCACTGCAAGGATTAACTTCTGAAATACTGATGTGCACAGACAAAATGCATTACTTAATCCATTTGTCAGCCTCCAGTGCAATTGGTGCTATGGCTGTTATATACTGGTGTGTTTGATGATGCCTTCAAAAATGCCCACTATTACAAAGCAGTTTTGCAGTGCAGTAACAACCCTACATGCCCGTACACCTTTATCCATCAGTATGCAGCTAGTTCTGTTTATCCAGCAACCCATCAACATTAGAATACAAACAATTAATAATAAATATAAGACAAAGTGCATTTTCTTAAAACACTTATGATATTACTGCCTTTGTACAGTGCAAGGCATTTTTTTTAAACTATGAGAACAGCAATAAAAGGAAAACCGGATGCTATTGGCAACCAAGACCAAATCCCCCTTGGGAAAAACCTGGTCAACCTTGAATTACCACATCGATGGTAGTCCACTGAACACAGAAGGTGTTATAAGAGAACTAGGAACACAGGTTGACAGCAACCTCTCTTTTGACCACCACATTGCCACTGTGGTCAGAAGTCCTTCTATTTGGCACATCTCATTACTAAGGCTTTTGCATCCAGGAAGAAAGAGGCCATTGTCTCCCTCTACTCTTCCCTCATTAGGCTAATCATCAAGTAAAAATGCCTTATTTGGCATATACCTCACTAGACACCTGCAAAAACTGGAGAGGCCACAAAAGTACCTCACAAAGAGGATCCTAGGCCTTAAACACTTGTCCTATATGGACAGGCTCAAAAAACTTCAACTATTCTCTGTCTCATATCGCCTACTTATAAGCGATCTCTGTTTGACTTACAAAGCCATGTCTGACCAGCTCTGTTAGAAATATTACATCTACGGCACCAGCAAGACTGGGTTATGACATCCAGCCAAACAATTAAGAGCACACTACAATGGACACAAAGTGTTTACAAGAATAAAACAGCAACTAAAAAAAAATCAAATTTAACAACCAAACTCAAAGGACACCTTGTCATGTGACCACAGCACAGTCAGTATCTATCCAACAGTTTTTTTTTTTTTTATAATTCACTCCAAACCCACTACATTCATTTACTCTTAACTTTCTAAATTTTCAAATTGAATCTTTTGTGGTTCAACCCAGCCCGGCTATGTCACCTGGCTTACTCATGCGAGCCAAATTATCATGCAACATTTTATATGCATCTACTAATTACTCACTTTCTAATAGCAGCTTCTGTTCTAAAAACTCTACCAGTGCTGGTAGACAAGCTAATTCTAAGAATGAACACACTGAAAACACATTGCCTGACAACGAGTACAACCGCATTAACATCAAACCTGGTACAGGAGTCTAAATATTAGTTTTTCTGTTCCAAAGCCATTTCTAATTGCACCTTGCATACAGCACTTCAGGACCACTTTATGACAGAAAGTCTTGTATTTACTGTCCAATGCAAAAACAAATGGGTTGTGCAAGAGCTTACCAAAAAATACAGAAACAGCTATTTTCAGATTACAGGCGTCCCATAAATACCATTCATTAAATAACTTGTGCTCAGCAATATGAAGTATTAATTAAGAATGGAACACTCTGGATGTCCCAACTTTTTCAGCAATGTCTGTTATGTCACTGGAGTACAGAAGGCAAATGTAAAGTGAGGGGATCAAACCGACGACTGCAAGATGAAATTCACTACATTAATGCCCCTACACCACTAGATACTTCATGACAATAAGGATTTTAGTAACTGCTTCCATTCAGATGCCCATACAAGTCAATGCAAGTGAGAGTGAAAACAATAAATGCAAAAGTGCTGTACAAATTATCAGCAAGACGACCACCCTGAATGAAGGTATTGTTGAACTACGGTCCTCCCTCAATTTCTTTCATGGTGTATCTTTGCTACTACAAAAAAATAAAAGCAACTCACATTTGAGTGTGTGCGGTCATATTGCATGTTTGTGTTATTAAGGGTCTCGAAATAAAAGTTGTAATTAGGAATGAGGATGCATTTCTGCACTATGTTGAACACTGATTGCTGCACTGAATTGTTTTCCTTCTGGTGGCTTGAGGTAAAATGATAAACAGGCATGACACTAGATTGCAGTATCTAACATGATCAGTCCCAAACAAATCAAAAGACCTATCATAGCCATCTTAAAATCAGACTGCTAAACACTACAGCAATAGTGACCGGTAATATTTAAAACACAGGTTTGATTACCTTAGAGTTGATGTGCACAAAACATCAAGCCATGTCAGAGGTAAACCGGCCCTGAACAGAAAAAACCTTATTAACACATACTTGTATATCTGTAACTCTAAATAGGTATTCCATACCTGCAAAACTCACTCAGTTATGAGGGTAACTAAAGCACACCGTGAGTAACGGCAACCAAGACCAGATGCACCAGCTCAGAAACAAACGGCACCAAAGGCAAAAAACATTTTTTACAGTAAAGCAGTAAAGTACTGGACAGAATCTTCAGAGTTTCATGGCAGAGTCCGCACATACACCCACAGCAATTTTGTGCAAACAGGCAATCCATTATTGTTTGTGGATGCACGTGTGAACCACAGTATAGAAAAAAAAACAACTATTGCAGCTAACACAGTAAGGAACAAACTAATACTTTGCCCTAGAGCAATACATTTTCATAAAGAATCCCATACTCACCAAATTTATAAGCCACGAGCGAAGGTACTGTAGACAGAGACTCGCACAAGAGGTTGCAATGCAAAAACAAAGCGTACCAGAAACAAAACCAGCAAAAGAACTTCCCTACCTCCGGCAGTTGTATTTGAGTGCTCAAAAGGGTGGGGGAAGACAAGGGAGCTGTGACATCACATAATGGGTGGGTTTGATTGTTTTACTTAGATTCAGAGGCCGGCCGTGGTGACTTCACTTTGGGGGAGGAAATTGGTCTGAAAAAGTACCTGAACTGCCTGGCTCCGATGATGTCAATAATTGGGTGACTCCAGCAGGCATTTTTAAAGTGTGAGACATCCTATTTGAAAGTGAAAGCATCACAGTACGCTAAGGTAGGCTCCTATTGCAGAAGTAAGGTGAATTAGAAATATTTTAAAAGGCGCATTGTTGTTGCTTTATGAAGGGAACTGTAAATAGGGAGGAAAAGGGCCAAGAAGTTGAGGAATACTTTATAGAAACCCATTGTACTCCTTTAAATCTGGGGGAATGTTTGCATGTGTGTGTTTGTGTGTGTGTTCCTGCAGGTGTGTATCTATTTGTCTGTGGAACTACAATATTATCTGGATTTTCTTGATTTTGTACTTAAGTGTAATGAAGACCAAGGACAAATAACTACAAGGGTTACTAAGTGCTGAGAGTCAAAAAAATTAATTTTTGTATGTTTCAATACAGTTAAATACAAATATTTGGAACCAGAATTCACTCAAGAAGACTGACAACTAAGTGTATGTGTTACAAAGATTTGTTACATTTTTTAAGTGTCAAATGAAGGAAAACTGCCTTTCTTCAAAATGCTTCCTAACCTATTTATTTCCCTGCTTAAGCTGTCTTACACAATGCTTCTGTCAACAGCTGCTAAAATAAATCAGTCAGCATATGACACTTTTAAGGTCCGAGTTGTTGACTTTAAACTATTTCAGCAGTGTGCATTTTTGCCCTAAGTCTCTACACTTAAAACCTGAAAGAAATGGATTTAGATTATGTTTATTTTGCACCCCTATCACTGTTGTATAATTTAGTGACACAGTGGCCCTGGGCACATGTGGTATAGTGGTGTGCTAGCTAGGGTTTTGGCTGTAGCGGTGACTGGATGGTACCATGCACAATATATTGGCAGTGTCTGTGCTTCCTTTAAGCCTTATCTTGACTACTTGTTATAGATTTGCATATATAGTCTCTAAGGTGATGAACCAGATATGATCTACACAGAATATCTACTTGCATCGGTTTGCATTTCAGAGGCTAATACTCAATTCTACGCTTTATTGTGATAATGCTTCCTTTAAGAATACTACTCATGGGATGTTATTGTTGCTTGTAAATACTATATATACATTATATAATTTCTTTCTTTTTATGACTTGTAAGACTTACTAACTTCTTAGATGTGATTACCATGTAAATGCTGCATACTTTCATTATCCTTCTCTCTAACTGAAGACTACACAATTATTTATTATTTTATTTTTGTTTCATATTTGTTTACTGGGAAAGTCCAACTGGGTCAGTACCCATTTTCAGTGGACGCCAATCAGATAATTCATTGTTCTCTTGCTTCAACTCTTATTTGTTATCAACCATGTGAATACTATATAAATCATCGCTCTCTTTTTTAGGTGAAGATGTGTCAGAATTGCTTTATACTAAATTTGTGGTTACTTTTACTCATGTCTGTTAGAAACTGGTCCACTGAGATCTACACTTCCCTGGTAAACAAACAAGCAAGCAAACTAAATAAATGAATGAATGAATAAATAAATAAATAAGCCACGTATTTGTCATCTCTGGATACATCTTAAATTGTTTGAAACATGACTTACCCCCCCCCCCCCTCCATAACACTGTTCATCTTCAGCCTCCATATAGGTTTTGTACCAAGTGAATGGAGAACAGCTACCTGCAGTCATTCCCCTGCATAATGGAGGATCTTTCAGAGACCCAAGCAATTACAGACCTATAAGTCTGACCAGCCTCATATGCAACATCATGGAAATACCTATTATGGAACTAATCAATCATGACACAGAGATCCTTCTCAGTTTGGATTCATCGAGTGCAGTTCATTCTTACTCATCTTGGTGGACTTTTTTTGAAAAGATCACCAAAACAATGGATGACGGTAAAACTGTGCACACTGTATACCTCAGTATCTGTAAATCTTTTGACACAATGACATGGGGGTAGGAGGTTGGCATATTGGTTAAGGTGTTTACCTCATAGACACCAAGGTGCAGGGTTCAGTTCTAAATGGGGTAATTAGCTAGGCTTAAAATGGTCCATAAGAGAAGCTGGCCTAGTACTAATCTATGAACCTATAAAGAGTCCCCCAACCAGGCATTGTAGAAAAGTTAAATAAACCTGGAATAAACTCCTATGTCACTTGATAGATTCCCAACTAGCTCACAGATAGGACATACACAATCAAAATAGGGGAAGTTACCTCCACAAAGAGACCAGTCACCAATGGAGTCCCATAGGATTATCTGCTGGAACATCTGTTTGACATTTACATTTCTGCAGTAAAAGTCAATATCAAAGGGAAATGGATGACTTACAGATGACTGCAAGCTAGGAACAGTCATTGAATTCCCAAATAACTTACCCATCCTGCAGAAAGGTTTGCCCAAATATATATCTGGTGCCACAATCATGGACTGAAACTAAATGCCAAAAAATACATTATTGTATCCTTTGGGAACTCATCTACCCCAGGGGATCTACCCACATTGACAATATGCCCCAACAGCTGACCTACTTATTCAGGATTTGGGAACTTACTTGGAGAATGACTTAACTTTTAACTAATGTGTTCATTGCTGTAAGAAAGCCCTTCCATATTGCACAGCTTATAAACAAAGATATTGTTTCTGGATCTAGGGTTGTCATTGTCCCCTTTACTAGGCATTCATCTTAGCAGATAATGCCCCCCTGGCGTTTATCTGTTCAGACATGGGTAACAACCAGAATGCCCACAGAGATACCTTATTAAAAGGATACAAGACTTAAACAATATGTCTTATATGGACTAACTCATAGCCCGACATGCTAAGAGGTAACCTGTGACTGGCATACAAGGTATCCTACAGCCCAATACTAATGGATTTTCTGCACATCAGCAAGTTAACTAGCATCAGAGGTAACCTGTGACTGGCATACAAGGTATCCTCCAGCTCAATTCTAATGGATTTACTGCACATCAGCAAGTCAACTGGCATCAGAAATACTTGGATTAGGGATCTAAACCTCTTTTTCAACAACAACAGAATGATTTGGAGGGAAAAGTATATCTTGCAGAGGATACAACTGCTCTGGAACAGACTCCCCTCCATGTAAAACAAAGCTCATCGTTGTACCTGTTCAAACAAAATTTGGAGATATGGATGGGAAAGAGAAAATTTACTCCTCAATACTTTATTCCATGCATAGGGCCCTGCAGTTTCTCTATGGTAAGATCCCAATTATTTTCACCTGGGCTAAAAATTGACAGTGGGAAGAGTAAGGCCAAATGTAATGCCAAATGGGATAGGTTAATTCAAGCACTAAAACCAAAACTGGCTAGGTTTAAAATGGCCTGCAAGGGCAGCTAGCCAAATACTTACCCAGGAACCTATGAACTTATGAGTAAGATGCTAGCATACTCTGACTGAGAAGTATTAGCATTTCTTGCATAGGCACTGTTGTGTATAATCCCATGTTTTGGTTAACTAGAATTTGTTGTCTTTTAATTTCTGGAAACTGGTATGCTACATTTACAGAGTTCTGTTTTTAAAGTGTTGATAGTGATATGCCCTATTTGAAAGTTGCATTAGCTTGTTGCTATATACAGTATACAACTCAATCTGGTCAAGTCTTTTGTTCTATAGGCATTTTTATTCCCGTATGTCTATCTCCCTAGAGCCTTTGTCTAATGTCTGTGATCTACAGACAGCATTTCTGATTATGACATTTCTGTCACAAAAGACTGTTGTACCCCTTTCAAATGCGTATAATAGCAAGGACATAACCCAGAAGACTATTCCTTAAAAAGTACACTGAGCTTCATCCTAAAAGAGCACTTATCAGCCAACCCACTATTAGATGTACAGTATCAGTATTGCTGCTTTATTCAGCTACTGCTGTCATAGCTCGCTCTTGTGTACCACTTGTCTCACAGGAATTCTGGAACCTTCCAGCCTAGACACTCTTCACTCATGGACAATTCCTTTGCTGCATGATTTTTCTCCTTTATCACACATCATACACAACACTGCCAACCAGTAGATAGCTCTCTTGGGTACCTCACATATACTCTGGCTCCGAGTTGGACTTTAAAGCATTTTTCCACCACCATATCAAGGTGCAGAAGCAAGGGGAATTCCTTTCTTCCATCTACCCCCTACCACCTTCCCTTCCCAAGATAGTGTGTCTTAAGTACTGACTAAGGCCAATCTTTTTGCCATAAATTGCCATTTCATGAACTTTCATTAACTCTTTTGATGCTCACATGCATACTGCTCATCTACCACTGTGTGTAATATAGCACATGCTGACCATCTTTGGTCACTAAAAGGCAAAAGAATACATTAGTAAATTAAGTTTCAGATTACATCTCAAGAACTTGACATATATCACTCTGCTCAATTTTTCTGATGTCATTTAAGCATAAAAGTAGTGCAAACTACCATTCAACTCCTAGTAGCCAAGTCATGTATAGAGCTATTAGAAAATGCTGCTAATATTTCTGCACCATCTTCATCATGTAGTTTACTTTTTGGAAATACCAGTCCCAGCTCAGGCCTATGCACTAACCATACTCCTCTGAACAATTCTAACAATACATAGTCAAACATTAGAAAACCTAAACCGTATTAATAGAAACTGTATCAAGAAAAGATATATTTCGGCAACACTAGATAACACTGTATCATGATAGCATGGTCAGTTCTGTGGTGTAGAAGGACAAAGCCCTTATTACAACCTAGATGACCTAGGTTAAATCAGTATAGTCCAAGTACTGGAGGAGCCAATTGAGAGATGAAGGAATAAAGAAGCCACTTTTGATTACTTCTGTCTTGGGGGAGGGATAAAAGTTGTTGGTTTCTGGGGCAAGAATAACACTACTAATCTCTTGTGGAGAACACTGACCATTGAAAGACACTTGCCTCCAATGTTGTTGCCATTGCGGTTATATCACCATCTATGTGAGGACCTTTCACTTAGCTTAGTGCACCGCCTCCCCATTGAACAAATGTCCAGTGTGCAAGGGGAGTGAAAAGATTGGAGCATATGAAAGTACCTCAGTAAGCCAGCAATATAGTGATTATAGCTCTCCCATTCTTTCCTGCTGTATTAATGACCCATACCTAATCTATATTTATGAACTTTCTCCAGTGGGATGAACATCCCAATAAAGGGTCATGCTGTTTATCTGTGCTTGAGGAACTGAGGCTGATGGAAGTAAAATGTCAATCTGGTCATGAACTGGGAATAGCGAGAGGATCAGGGTTTTTCGCTTAATGACAATATGTTCCCCATGCACAACCCAGTAGGTCCTAATGACAGGCATGTAATGGGTCTTTTCAAGGAGTGTTGCTCATTTCAGTGTCTAGCATAACCATCTAAGATCTTGTCCCTCATGCAACAAATGCATCTGTGTGATCTCTGGATTCTAACAGAAATCCTAGTATGAAGCATACAACCCAGGCATGTATGTCAGGCCCTCCCCCTCAGATGGGAGAATATGTGTAGCCTTACCACTTCTCTTTTTTTTCTCACCAGCTCCTCAGGTACACAGGGAACTAATCAAACTCAAGGCACCTGGATTGTAGTCAGCTTTTATCCTTCAATGTCAGAGCTGTTGATCAGATGTTTTCGTTTCTCAATTTATTTCTGTCACCATAAGAGCTTCTAAAGTGTCTTGCCATGACAGTAAACTAGACTTGATACTTAATATTCTGCTAGAAACAGCACAGTGGTTGGTATGTTGGTTGATACTTTCAGTGGCCATCTTCCTATTTATGCATTCTGGTATTACATAAAAAGGTGAACACATTCAGTCATAAATATTTCTGTAATGTCCTATACATCACAACTTAGGGTCCTCTAAAATGACTGTTGTTTGATGCCGAACTCTAATATTTTGGAGATTCCTTTTTGAGGTGTCTCCACAGTATGTTTTCACTTCAGAAGCATAGAATTATAAGTTCAATAACCCTTGGATGATTCCAAAACTCAAGTCTGCAGAGTCACTTAGAGACCATATGTGATCAATTTACCAACAAAAATATTACCTAGTGACCTCTAATGATATTATAGGCTCATAGGTTCATATATGCTTTTTAATCTACTGATCTATGAGGCTCCTTAAAAGTCTAGCCATGCATACCCAATACGTTTTTAGCCCTTATATTTCAAGCCCAAATAGCCTAGAGTTAGGCAGACATTTACATATAACCCATACAGTAGACTCCCTCTTATCTGGCCTTGCAGGGACCGGACTTTAGCCTGGATAAACGAATGGCTAGTTAATCAGAAAAAGCATACAAAATAATATTTATAGGTTGTAAATCAGCTAGAGTAGCAGGATTTGTGTTTGTATACATTTTTAATGAATATGAAGTCTAACCCTCAAATGTCTGTCATTATTTAGCCCAGAGGAGGCAGAAGTGTTGTTCTTCTCTGTTGCCTTTTATTAGGACTACGGCAGAAATTTGATGGCCGATTAAAGAGAGGCTTGATAAGATGAAGTCTACTGTATCTGTAAGGGACAAAGCTGCCAAACCAGGAGTGAACTTGTGGTTTTCCAATCATCCAAATTATACTAACATAGAGTAAGAGATGTAATTGCTTTATGCTGAGATGAAGGGAATTCCAGAGAAGTGGTGTTCCCTATGATGCACATCCATCCTTCCTTCCAACATGCTCTATTTATGTTTTGGAAGAGATTAAGATCTCTTGGAAAGATGTTTGGAGCACCATTTGACTTCTGGATATGTGGTAGGTCTGAAAGGATGGGGTCGGTTGAGGCTCTGTAAACAAGACAGAGACAGACCCTTAGTAGCCTGTAAGATACTAAGAAGAGGGACACGGCTTTGAGACAGTCATTGTGCAGCTTTTATGATTCTGGCTTTTGATTTTGTTAGTGAGAAAGCATTATGGCCATTAAGGTTGTGTCAAGTGTTTTGACAGGTGCATACAGAAGGGGGCATTATACTGAATGATCTTGCTAAAAAGTACTGAGTACAGGGGGATGATCATATATCTTGAACTGGATGCCATACCCTTACTAATAAGCTCTGCAATGAAAAGAGACTTTCCAACAATAGTGTATAAATGCTGCAAAAAGAACAGCTCATTGTCTATATAGGCTCCCAGGTCCCTAACTACTGGTGTAATTTTCAGGGGCCTGTTGTCAGTAAAATTATATCATGCTTGTTGAAGATTCCTATTATACTTTTTTGACATTTAGTTTTAGGTCAGCTGTTTGTTTGGGATAGGGAAGAGGTGCCTTCTGGAGAGTTTATGATGGCACTGAGTTTACAGTCATCTGTAGACTTGGTCAGCCAT
Organism: Protopterus annectens; assembly: GCF_019279795.1. Classification (NCBI taxonomy): domain Eukaryota; kingdom Metazoa; phylum Chordata; order Ceratodontiformes; family Protopteridae; genus Protopterus; species Protopterus annectens. Next base: position 1,453,599,050 of record NC_056746.1, on the reverse strand, counting down.
AAACCCTTAATATTAGCTTTGACCCCTGAGAAGTACATGCCAAGGAGGGGTGGCCCAAGGACTAAACACTGGGGCACACAGTAGTGACAGGTCATTTGGAGGAGGGTGAGCCTTCTGCCCTAATTTCCTTGCTTCTCTTAGTTAGACAATTTGCAATTCAATGAGTTACGCAAGCATTTATATTTAGCTGGGAGAGTTTATCAACTATACCTTAGTGTGGAATGGTTTTGAGTTCTTTTATGAGGTCTAGATATGCAGTTTATAACTTTTTCCCTCATTCATTGTATCAGGAACCTTCTCAAAATGAATCAGGTTAAATAGGCTGGATCTGGTCTTGAGAAAACTGAACTGGGTTGGGTCAAGAGTTTGTATGCCGTCTATGTCCTTATTTTTTTAATTCCATAATGACCCTTGCCATAGTCCTACAGATAAGAATGGTCAGACTCATGAGTTTATAACTTCCCTGGTCCATTGACACTCCACATTTTTTCAGAGAAATAACTGTTATTGTCCTTCATTTGTCCAGCACAAAGCCTGTTTGGAGGCAGATATTGAATAGCCACTGTAGGACGTTTAACAGGTTTTGTTTCAGGCTGACCAACAGGCATCCTGGTATGCTGTCCAGCACCATAGAAGCAGTGTTCTTGTCCTTGTATAGTGCTTTGAGGACTTGTTCTTGGAAGATTTCAGGGATGTGTGTGTAAATGCTGGCATGTGATCATGGAATGTTGGCAGGGAAGGGGTTGAAGTTAGAGCTAAATTTTTCTGCTTCCAGATTGTCTATGTGCCCTGGCTATAAGATCAGCTTTATACATGCAATGATGTACTACTTCTTATCTCTGCAGTTTGGTTTTAACTGGCACATGGATTTAACTAAAGGTCCTATGAGAGAATTTGAAAATGGAAGTGCCTGCATTTTTTGAATATAGCATTGTGCAGTGCTGTGCAGAGTGCCACCCACCACTGTTACACTGAGAAGCTGGTTATATTGAGGATAAGAAACCCACCGTTTGATTTGTGCATGAGTGGGTTTGGCCAGCATGATTGACAAGACGGAGGCCGGAGTTTCAGTATACAAATGTGCCATGATTTACACAGAATGCAAATTTGCCCATGACATCATGCATACATTGTTTCCACAGCAGCTTCCATTGTGCTATAGTACTCAGAGCTGCAAAACATGGTGCATTTAAGAAACAAAAATAAAATCACTGCCTTTTACTTCAGTAGCAGCAGATTTGACATGTAATCTGTAATATTTAACAAGCTTCCCTTTCCAGAAACAGCTCCTTACAGCAGAATAATTTGGTGTAATAATAATAATTATAAACATCAAATATAATATGTAACATTACAGCTGTTAACAAAAACATCACTGCCTTTTAGCTCAGTAGCAGCTGATTTGACATGTAATCTGTAAGATTTTTCAAAGTTCCCTTTCCAGAAACAGCTCCTTACAGCAGAATATTTTGATGCAATAATAATAATTATAAAAATAGAATGTAATTTTTAACATGAGAACTGTTAAAAAATTGGCCAAAACATTAGAGTATCTTTTGCGTTGGTACCATAACATAACTTAATAATTCATTAATGAAAGGAAAATGAGCAAGGGCTGTTAGTTCCGACACAACAGAAGCAGCTGTTTTCACATTTAATCAGTAATGTTTTACAAGTGTCCTTTGCCAAGAACAGCTCCTTACAGCAGAACAATTAGATTTAATAATAATAATCAATATAATACAGTGGAATGTTATTTTTCCATAATCATTCTAAAAAATAATACTAATATCTACAGTAATAAACATAACAAATCATAGCACTAAAAAGGGAAGAGATCCGTACAGCACCATTTATTTATTTATTTATTGACATTTGTTTATCAGGAAGGTCCACTGGGCTGAACACAGCCTATTTTCAGTGGAGGCCCGGGGAGAAAAACTCCAATGCACAATAAGAAAGTAGTTGCAAAACAAAGTTACAAAACAATATTTTCAACAAAAGTGGCAGTGAGGTGATACAATAACACAAAATTAAGGAAGTTAAAACTGATTCAAACAGTGCTAAAAGTAGCTGGAGAATCCAGTTAGATTGAGTAAAATAGATTGATTACACTGTAGAACAGCTATAAGTTTTGTAGAGTCTAGGGATTGGGGAGGTAGGTGATAGCATTAGACAAAGTGGTTGCATATCCAATTGGAGAAAAGCAATTTATATTTAATGGGGTGCTGTTCACAATGGACGGAGATGGGGAGATTGTTCCACAATCTTGCAATAGTCCAAAAGTATAAGAGTTTCTACTGTGCTGGCTCGTCAGTACAGAAAAGAATTTATTTAGGCAAGACAAAAGTGCACGTGTCATTAATGTTGTCAATCCAGTGCGGTAGACCATTGTGACTGGACACACCAGTAGATATTGGTTATTTACCAATAGGTCTGTAAGTGCACAGTATGAAATTATACAGTACCACTACAAATACATAAAGCAAGACAAATACATGGCCAAGCACTTTTCCACTTATCAAGCACAGTAGGTCCCATAGTCTCATCATCAAGGAATTAGTAAATAAGTGGATGTGACTTGTAAGATATTGGTGCTTGGTTTCTAGGTAAACCGTAAGTGCTTCAGGACTGTCTTTCAAGTAATGTTTTGCTGCTTACAAGCTTGGAAGGTGAGGCTGCATGTTCATACCGCACGTGTGCAGATTATCGCATAATGTCGACATTTGGGCAGTTTATTTTTGGTCCGTTGTTCATATATTGCTGTATTGCTACGAAATGAGTAGCAAGTCATTAAAGATTGCATTTAGAAAATAATGGCAGACATTTCAGTTTCAGATTTCACATCTGTTTTGTTTTCACAATATTACTCAGAGTTGTCTTATTTAGAGCTTTAGTCAATTAACGCTTCTAGTTTAGCTCATCACTTTTGGCTGTGGGGGGGGGTGCAGAAGAAAGATGTAAGAGTAGTGAGTGAATTGTTGTTTATGCTCTTAAAGTGATGGTTTGGGTTGTAAGTTATCTGGTATGCTTAACAGAAGCCTCACTTATGACCGTTTCTCTCCAATTGTTGTATATTTCATTGATTAATATGGACAGGTCGCACCTGTGATAGTTGCTTATTCTGAGGATCAGTAACCCACTCTCCATTTTTTTCAATATTTTGTGTATTTTTTTTATGTATTTCTATGTTTTTTATGTATAGTCATCAACTGTGATATTTTCCAGCATCAGAACGCTATAAATATTCATGCAGCCAAGCTACCAGAACTAGTAATTAGGTGGGAGGTTTACAGATGTGGCCGTGATGCTGTGTGTCTGATGGGGTTGGGGCAGGCCTTGCTACTGCTCATCTGGTGGGTTTGCGAAACTCAAAATAACCGAGAAGGTTAATCAAAAGAATCAGTAAGAAAGGAACTAGAAAGCCAGCCAGTACTGGCTACCCCTTAAAAACAGCAGTAAATGAATCTCTGTCACCGAATATTCACTTCAACTCTCAGCCAGGTTGCACTCTGACTAGAAAAACAACTTTAACTGTACTTTAAAGTAAAAGCAAATTCAGCAATGTAAAAAGAGTGCACATTTACAGGTAAAACAGTTTTATTAGCAATATGCTGGTGCAATCTAATGAATTTTCAAGGGAAAACACTCTGTGTAACAAAATGAATGTTCTGTTAGACACAGAAGTAGCCAGAAGATTACTGAATGCACAGTATAAACATTTTTAACTGAAACTAAATAAATTGTTAAAAAGAAGTTAAAAGAAGTGGAAAATCACAGGAAAAATAACTTAGATTAACTAGAAAGATATAAATACATTTATAAATGGTTGTTCATAAGGCCAGTGACTTTAGTCATATAAACAGTAAAAAGTTGTAAAATTCAATAAAATAAAAACATACTGGAAAATATTAAAACATATCTAAATGCAATAACAGGACTTCTTTTTGGTTAATATGAGGAGTTTTAGTCTGGAAACTGCAGAAAAATATTTTCTCAGCACGTTTAGCTTTCTGAAGAGTAGTCTTGTGAAAAGACTGGGAGATGCTTACAGGCCCTGTTAAGCTGAGAAGCTAGATCAAAAGAATCAATAAGAAAGAAGATCTACAGCCAGCAATATGCAACCCTTAGAAACACAGATGTAGATTAATCACTATTGTTAAATATTCACTATTGCTCTCAGCAAGTTTACAATGTGATGAGAAAACCAACCTGAAGTGCACTCTGAATAAAAGTTAAATACACAAGTGTAAAATAAGTGGAAAGTTAGAGGTAAAACAGATTTATTAGCAATGTAGTGATGGAATCTAATGAACTACCAAGGAAAATCCTCAATGTAAAAACTGAAGATTTATTAGACACACAAGTAGCCAGGGAACTAATGAATGCATGTTATAAGCCCTTTTAACTGAAACTAAAGGATCTATTAAAAAAGTGGATAAAATGTGCAAAATTCCAAGTTAAACTGGAATAAATTGATCACCACCGCTGAATGATTACTACTGCTCTCAGCAAACTTACAATCTGACTAGGAAAGCAGCTTTTACCCATAGGCATATGAAAATGCTCATTTACTAGCACATGCTCTGTTTGTTAAGTCTACGAAGATGTGAATAATTCATTTGTTACATTTAGCTTATCCTTAAGTTTAAGGGTGGTTTCAGTTCATTTTTGTTCATAGTATTAAGAGAAGAGGCAGCAGTCTCGGCAGCTAAGACTAATTCATGTGCTTCAGGTGGGACTGCTGAGGCAGGTTGCATATTAGGGGACTATGTATTGTGCTTTTCATGAGTTACAGCTTAAGTTATTATTCTCCTTGATGACCAAGTATTCTTTTACTATGCAAAAATGTATAAAATCTAGGTAATTTCACAAAGGAAAAAAATCATATTAGGATTACATTGCTATAACTGAGAAAGTGGATTTATACCACTTTTTGTGAGTGAAAAAGGGTGCTTGTTTTAATACAGGAGGATTTGACAGAATCCCCTTTTTAAACCTGAAATAGATCTGTCTGCATCCACCATCAAATTATTGTTCCTGGTAGGATGTTAGCTAGTTCATAAAGAAAGCCATATGATACTTGCTTAAGATTAATTTTAAAGCATTTATAAACCAATAATATACCACCTCTTAATAACCTATATTCAGTTATGGATCTTTCCACTCTCTCTCTCTTGATGACCTATTCTATATGTTTTTTGTCCCCATGCCTGCCATCCATCAAGCTTTGGTCCATTTGTTTCCTAGTGATGAGGATCTATCCTCCTCTGCTAGGGTGATATCCATCTATGAAGTGCCATTTCAGCAGTTTTGAGGGTTACTTGAGTTCTCACCACTTTCCAGCAATTCATAATTTAAATATTACCCTAACCATTCCTGGGGGGGGGTAGTTGTGACCCATATCACTACAGGAACCATAATGTATTTTCCTATGCAACTGCATGCTGCAATGTACTTGCTCAATGAAGGCTACCACCCATCAGCTGCTTGTTGAACCACACACACACACACATTGAACCCTAGGTCACAGGCCACCTCCTTCCTCTGAAGGACTGCTGTAAAATGAAAACTTTCTATTCCTCTCCATTTTAGGGTTTTATCCTTATATACTTCAGAACTGACCTTTATAACCAATTCTTGATAAACCAGCTACCTTCTTAGTGAAATGCCCCTCTATCCTTTCCAGTTTCCTAATCTCAGAAAAGACACAGAGCAATGGCCCATATACAGGATGTGGTCTGACCATACTTTTAATAAGGATCAATGTAATATCTGCATATTTTGTTAAAAGTTTGTGTATGTCATGCATTACTACATAACATTTCTTAGTAATTGCATCCAGTTTTTGCATAAATGAAAATGCATGGTTTTACTTTGTTCATGAAACACCTACTCAGTTCTGTTGAGCAGATCTACACATGCATGGATAAATATGGTTTGGATTGGAAAGTAGTTGCCTAAAGTAACTCAAAACGAGTTCTTAATGCTACAAAATAAGAGAATGACAGACGACAAATTGGTGCTAGGAGACTAACAACTTTTCAGGAAGACAAATAAAGGAAACCTCTCCACATGATTCTTCACATTTTGGGATTCCACAATGCAGAAAGCTCTGCACATTTAAAAAACAGTACCATAGTTAAGTAGGCACACCAAGATTTTTCTTTCACATTATTTTCACCTTTCAGCCATTCCTTGCACATTTTTGGAACTTCTTGCTAAGCCTGGTGATGTGCATTCACAAGACTAAGAGTTAGCCATGCATCTGTTCCTGTTATGTTAGTAGGTTCGCACATTAAAAGTTAAGCTGTTTCTCTAGGCTCTTCCAGAGAATGAAAGTCACATTCTGACCTGTTCCATCCTAGGTCCCTGATAATGAATTCCTAAAACTGGATACTTCAAAGATGTAATCTCCAAAGCCAGTCTTGCAGCAACCCTGCCTTTCAGCAGAGAAAAAAAAAACTAGCATATTTAATTTAAAAAATTCTTAAGTAATTATTTTGTATGTATTTATTCTATGATGGATGAGTGTCCTCATTGTTGATGCGCATCAGACATTCAGATGGATTTTCTATCTCCCCCATTTGGATATTTGGATAACCAAATAAGTATATATCTTAACAATACTTGTCTCATTAAGCATATGTACATCCCCATTCTTTTAGAGTTACATTTGGTTCTTCCCTGTCTCATGATACCATTTCCCTTTTGGTATGTCACATGGGTCTTGCTGGGACCAATCCTATTCATTTTCATTAAAGGATCCAAGGGTCATTAATCTGCTGTAACAAGATGACTTGATTCTCTCTTACTTCAGATCTCCCCTGTATTATTCTATTATTCTTTAGCCTTCAGCTTTATACCTTCAATTCACAGACTTACTTCAACAGCTGAATTTCTTTATGAACATCTCCCAGGACCAAAGGGATACTTTATGACACAGACACATAGCTTTGGAAAACCCTGGTCCTTCAAGCTGACTTGGCAACTCCTTTTATTCAACTGGTACACATTAAATATCTGAGGATGTGTTTGGATCCTTCACCGTCCTTCAACCACTATTCTGAAGGCCTGTAAAAGACATTAAACTCTAAACTTAGAGCAGCATGCAACACATCTTCTCTGATGTGTCCAGCAGTACGACAACACAACAGAGCACATCTATGTGTAGTTTCTTGCTTCTGTACTTCATTTTCACATCATACTTTGGAAAATTAAGTTGCATCCTCTGCAGTCCCAGAGATGGCGTGTACAAAGACTTTCTGAATATGTTTGCAAAGGTAGTTTATTTCCTTCAAAACCTGTTTACAATAGCATTCATGCAATTTCTCTCAGCCATAAAGTACTGGAAGTAGTTTGTTTCTAAGTATCTTTCTTTCGTTCATTTGTAAATGCTATTTTCCTATACCATTCTGACTGGAATCGACTTAGAGCACAATTGGTTTATTCATATCATACCACTTTAATCTCTGTGCTTCTATAAATAATTTCTTAAGCATTTTACAACTCTTTGTATTCCTAGCTTCATTCACTACATTTTTTTCTAATTGTTTTCTTAGATGCTCAGCAACGTCTGACATATTAGGTGCATACTTTGGTATAAAATACATCATTTCTTAAAATCATCTGGCTTTAGCAATTGTACACTTGCCCTGCTTGTTTCTGCATTAGGCTTATATATGACCCCATGGGGGTTATGGGGAACCAGTTCAGGAACAGTGAATACATTTTTTTTGTGCTGATGACAATTGAGGGTATGTGTAAATAAAGCATTATCCGAATTCTTTTTTTAGTAAGGTCATAATTCTACTTATGAATTCTTCATTGTAAATTGTGCTCATTTTTGCTGACATAAAATGAATGGCAAAAATCAGAGAAAGCCTTCTGAGTCACAATAAACATATTTAAATTTAAACACATGTTCAACATCCCTAAATGTAATGCATCCCCTACATAAATACAATTACACTGGGAGAATATCTTAAGCTTCCTTTGCAGTGATGGGGTACATTATTAAGTACTGGATTTGTTAATTCAAGTCTTTCTTTAATATTTCTACCTCTTTTGTACATGAAACACGGACCCTCACTCGCAACCTATAATACTTCTTTAAATACTGCAAAATGTTCCAGTTTTGTTGGATAGAATTTCTACTGTATGGCATTTTCATATCTATGGTTCTCTTTCTCAGGAGCATTAGCACACTGGATACCTTTACCCAGAAGTGAAATAAACATTGTGTTTCTTCCTAACCAGGTTTCTTCTTTTATTTAATTTAGCATGCCTGTGGTGTACCTTCTTTGCAAGCACATAGCATTTAGTTTATTCATCTCTTTAACCAGTGTCTCATCTACAAAAATAATTCCAGCTAACCTTATCAGCTGACCCTTTACTATACTACTTTTTTGACTGAGAGGGTGGTTGCTAGAAAAATGCAGGTAGATGTTTGAAGTGAAACTACAAGTCTCATAATTTTGATACCATCCTTTGAGTGTTTGTTTGTGAATTTTAGAAAACTTGAAGTATTTTGGGTGCAATCTAAAATGCACTTAATTTGAGGTCTTCGTCTTTCCACAATAAAAAATATCATCCAAAAATCTAAGGTAAATGTTAAAACTAGAAGCATAGTTAAATTGAATGTGGAATAACTGAAAAAAGATCCTTAATATCTATTGTAACAAATGTTAAATCAGCAGTAAATAAGTCATTACTAATGCTCTTAAGAAAATGCCATGCATCTTTTACTATAAAGGGATATTTTAAATAAAATTATTTAGCTAATTTGGCTTGGTATACAGGGTGAGGGTAGCTTTTAGAGCAGGCTGCAGCCACAACAAGGTAAAGGGAAAGATTTAACAAATTATTGTGGACCTTGGGAATTTCAGATTTTGCTGGGAAGAATCAACCTTCAATTATCTTTGATGTTCAGGGGGTTATGATTAGTTGTTCAACCTTATACAGTAATAAAGGATCCATTTTAGAGCGAACACTATTAATCTCATTTTTTATATGCTACAATATTGCTCATAGTTGTTTAATATAAACATACTGCTGGACTAATCAATACTATTCATCACGACCCCCCCCCCCCATGCCAGGTTTCATAATTTCAATGGTCCAGTCATTAACTAAAACTAAATCTGTGAGCAATGCTTTTTCATTCTTAGTAAGTTTACAGCAATGAAATGATTTGTCTATTTTTTTTTTTTATTTAACATTTGTTGACCAGGAAAATTCCAACTAGGTTCCACAGAGCCTGTTTTCAGCAGAGGCCCGGGGAGAAATGCTCCAGATGGTCTTTGGAATGAAATTCTGCAATCTTGCAGATGTCCCTGTCTCACATCTTTTCAATCAAAGCAACTGCAGGATGCAGAGGCGGGTTAAAAATAATTTATCTTCGATGCATAAGTCTGGGGATTAATAAGGGCAGTCATAGCTCATCTAGAAAATTTGGCTGAATGCAACTGAAGCTCCAGGTCTTAATGAAGCCATATTCTTTAGTAATATTCTAAAAATGCATGCTTCCAAGTTATGAATATGCTTTTAATAGGAATATCCAGGGATGAGTTTACATAACTTATTCATGTATTATTGTTTATATATGTATTATTTGTCCTGCTTGTAAGTATCTGCTTTTTAACATTATTTATCTACTGTATATATCTAGTACTGTCCCCTTTTTCTGTACTTCCACTTTGTATTGGTTCATAGAACTGTTACTCCTAATGTGTGATAAACTTGACAAGTTTCCATCGTTACTAGTACACTCAGTTATATCTGTCTGTCTATACATTAGTTAGGCACAAAGCCTGTTTGGAGGTTATGGTTAAATAGCAATTCCAGAGGTCCTGAGAGGTCATATTTCATGTGATTTAGAAGGCATCCTAGGATATTGCCTGGGCCCATTGATGTTGTGCTCTTGTCCTTAGAGACAGCTTTGAGGAGCTCTTCCCTTGTGATAGTATGTGGAGTTATATTTGATGGTATTTCTTAAGGGGAGGTTGAGGGGTAGAAAGGGGAAAAGTTAGAGTTGAATTTGTCTGCCAGTAGGTTTGATATATCTTCCAGTTCAGTATAGGTGGCTATATTAACAATAAGCTCTGCACATAATTGTGTATTGCCTTTGAGGTTGTAGACATAGCTAAAGAATGCCTTGTGGTTGTCCCTGAAAAATTTACCTCAATTTTTTTTGGTAATATTTACTTTTCCTCTGAGTTATTTGTTTAGTTTGATGAGAGTGCTTTTATCCTGCTAGGTGCTAGACCTCCTGATTTTTGCCATGATTTTCTTCCTTCTGTTATAGAACCTATTGATGATGTGATTCCACCAGGGTGGCTGGTTTGTGTTCTGTACTTTCTGCTGGTGGGTACAGATGCCTCTATGCAGCTATTAACATGCTTCTATAGAATTTCTGTGAACAGTTCTGCATAGGCAGCAGTGTTCTTAGGGTTTATGGGGGCTTTAAATTTTACCAGATTTCACTTAATAGTAGGAAGTTAACCTTAGAGTTGTTCCTGAACATTCCAGAGTTAGCTGGGGTTCTGAGTTTTATTTTTACTTCAAAGGAGACTGTTTTGTGGTCTGACCTTACCTAATACGACATTACACTAGAAGGTGTGCCGCACTTTCCCATATTAGTTAGGACCAGATCCAATATGCTTGCACCCCAGGATGTGATACTGACAATATGGCCCAGGGAGTTTGCGTTTACAAAATATTAGAATTTCTGTGCCTGTACATTTGGTATCATATATCATTCCTGGTTAATAGTGGAGTAATTAAAGTTGAGCAAGTGTCTCCAGTAACCCTAAATACGTGTTATAGGTTTCCTGGGTCATACAGTTGGATTTACAGCTTGCAAGTAAATGGTAATGGATTTTTCATGTGGTGACTTGAACATGAAGAAGCTCAGGTGTATCATCCCGTTTGACCAGCCTTGAGGTATATTATTTTTGATGTAATTTGAGACACCTCCACCTTTAATTCTTGGCTGTGTAGTAGGAAGTGTGGAAGGGATTATAGCCTTGCACTACTGGTGTGATCTCCATGCCTTTAAACCATGTCTCATCTCAGTGACTCCACAGACATCAGTATTCTCTAGGGTGAGGAGAGCTTGTAGGAGTGGAGTTTCTTGTTTAGACTTTGGGCATTGAGCAGTAACACCTTTAGATTTTCTTAGTTTTGATTTGCTATGTTGGAAGTGCTGTCAATTTGGCATTGCCTAAAAAAGGCACTATGGGGAAGGAGAATGTTTTAGCTAATATTCAAAAGCCTAGAGGGGAGTGGTGCAGACCATCCCTGGCAAAGCAGTGTGGTCTGTTTACCATCTCCTTCCATGGTGACAAATATTGGACCTCCTTAGAATGACACTAGAAACTAAGCCAATTATTAAAGTCAGTCATCTTCTGTTTGTACTGTGGCATCATGCCTGGAGAAGGTAAAATGCTGCTCAATGCTAGGCTCATACCAGCGTGGGACACATATTCCAAGGGCTCCATGATCCTCTATTCATATAGTATACACATAGTCAAAGGTGGTAAGACTTATGTCATTTACATCCACATAGACTATGACTGAGTCATACTGGTAGTTGTGGTCCAATGACCTGAGTGCATGCATAGTGTGGCATATCCTGCCCCTGATAAGCAACAGACCAGACTTTCTCCTTACTTATTCTGATGAGAGGGATATCAGTGTGCCTCACAATGGAGTCCCCAATGACCAGAATGTTGAATTGTGTGGTGGCTTGCCTTATGGGCTTAGAAGTAGAGGATCCATGAGATGTGGCTGTTTACATTGATGTGGGTGTTGTTTTGAAAGAATGCATTTGGGTCTGCTGAAAGTATTTATGTGTACTTCATCTAGGAGGTCTTTGGGGTTTAGAGAGGCTACAACTAAAGAAGACCCTGATAATTTATGAATGAAGTATTTAGGAAGATATTCTGAACTTAGGTTAGACAGCTACTCAAGCAGTACTTAATGACAAGAAAGAAAGAAATAGCTTTATGAAGAATGATGAAAACAGGGGATTCACCCAAGTGGCTAGTACCTGCCTACTACTTGTGCTGGTCTTACCATAGCCTCACACTGCTGGGATACAATGCTCTTTGATTCTTCTCTTATCAGAAGCAAAACAGTAACACCAATCCCAAGATGTGAAGCATGCCTTTGGCTCGTTGGTGATCAACTGTCTTGCCCCATATGAAGCAGGGGTTTGTAGGCTTGTTTTAACCTTTTCATGGTAGATATCTTGAATAGCAACCCACCCAATCAGGAAGATCCCACAGAGGTGCTCACTTTCCAGAGACACTGTGGAATCAATGCCCTCTGCTCCTTCTTTCACCAGGAGCAAAATTAAGCACAAATTCCAAGCTGGAACCTATGAAACAGTTATAAGGCTTTCTGGTGATCAGCAGTCACCAGGAAATAATATCCCTGCTCCTTCTCTCAACAGGGGCAAACCAGAAGGACTAATCTTCAAATTTCAAACTGCTTTCTTCCTCGCTGCCGACTCCTTAACTGCGTTCCCTCAGCTTGCTCTCTATCGGTCAAGTTTGTCCTTTTCATCTCCATACTGACAGCGTACTGTGAAAAGTCTTGCATGCTGCATTAAACGGTTGCAACGGAACTCGCTCATCACACAGCTCTGTTCTCTTACCTTGCAGTATCTCCTTATCTGCAAACTATTGGTCAAGTTTGTCTTTTTCATCTCCATACTGACAGCGTACTGTGAAAAGTCCTGCATGCTGCATTAAATGGTTGCAACAGAACTTGTTCATCACACAGCTCTGTTCTCTTACCTTGCAGTATATCCTTATCTGCAAAGTATGTTGGCTTAGTTTTTACATTTTACAATTTATATATACTTATTTAAGGCATTATCTACTGTACTCTTTAGCAAGTTGGTATGCTGTAAAGTAGCTTGGCAGCAAGGAACCCCCCCCCCCATTTCTCCCATTTCTCAATAGACTGCCTGTTAGTTTCAACAAACATATGTCTATTACATGTGGGATTCTAGCCTGTGTTAAGATATTTCTTACCCGGCCTGTTTTAAGTTATTGCTTACCTGATAGTACTTGACAACAAAACCCCCTATTCTTACTATGAACAGTACATAGCCTTATTCTGTTAGAGTTTTTAGTGATTGTGCTTGACTCTGGGTTTGGCTCTAGCCACACCTACATAGAGTGCTGTAAACTTTCATAACCCCCATCCCACCAATTAGACCTCTGCAGGAGGTGATATTACCTACTGGGACTCCAGGCCCCATTTTCACACTGTTTTCTTCCTTGCTGCTGACTCCTTAACTGCGTTCCCTCAGCTTGCTCTGTAAGTTCTTGTTTACCTGTTTTGTTCTGCTCTTCTCCCTACAGCTGCACGTGTAATCAACCCTTCCCACTATGGTCCAGGAAATAACCCCTAAAGGACTTCCATTACAGGACACTACCACAAACTTCTAAGGAACTTCCAAACTATAGCCCCATCAGGATAAAATATAAAGTGTATGTACTGCAATCTTTTACTAGTGCTCACCACTGTGGTGCCTGTGCTTTACCCCATGCTTGCCAAGCAGCCTACAGTGGTCCTTAACTCCCTTACCTCCTATGCTACCTCATATATATTTTACCACTAGGTGGCACTGCTCTCCCACTTACTGATTTAAGATCTCCTAAATCTATTTTCCTTCTCTTCCAAGCTATCCCCCACTCCCATTCATACTTGCCCCACTGGCCTGCTTTGACTTGACTTGAGCTTTATTTCACCACCTTACCCCCCTCAGCCTCATTTTCCCCTGCTGTCCCTGTACTTCCTTCATAAAGCACACTTTTCTGCTTCAGCTGGCTGATTGGTTTCAGCCAGCCACCTTCTCTTTAGCTCTTCCCACTCCATTTGCCCTACGGGCTCACTCCGCTCCCCTACCCTGCCCCCAATTCCCACATGCCCCAGTACTCCTTCCTTTATTGAAACCCTAAACCCCTCCCTCTCTCTATCAACCAATCACCTCCTCTACAGCCCCACACCCATTTTCCTCCACTTGCCTGTCTCAGTCACTCCTCCTCTTCCACCTAACTCCCTAATTCATCTCCCACTACTATATCTTTACACTTATCCACCATGCCTGGACTCCTTCCTCAAACCATTCTTACCCCAACTATCTGCATTTTAGTCTTACTCCCTTTATATCTCACTACCTCATACTCCCACAACCTACTCCACCCACCCTTTCTATCCTAACCCCCCACTCCCAACCTCCTTTCTTATCACTCAAAAACACAACATATCCGCTTCACTAGTTCAACCCAGCCCACTCCACTACTTCAAAATAAAATTATTTCCCCCCTCAACTAAGTACTACACTCCTAAGCTAATACTTTACTTCCCACAACTACTAAACACCAAATGAAAAATATTACTACCCTTCCTCAACTACCTCTGCTTAGCTGGAGACATACATCCAAATCCTGGACCAAACACTACCTGTACTGCTAATCTCCCCACCTCAAACTATAAAGCTAATCATAAATACCTCAAATTCTTCACCATTAATCCATAAAGTTTAAGACATAAAGTAACCCAATTCCATGCCTGGTTGAACTACAACCAACCCGACATTGTAGCCATTTCAGAAACATGGCTAAAACCTCACATTAGTGACTCTGAAATCCTTCCTCCTGGATTCCAATCCCTCAGACACGACCGCCCAAACAGAGAAGGTGGTGGGGTAGCCTTAATCTACTCTAACCTACTATCCATTATTCCAAACCCTAATCCTATCCCCACATTCAATAATGCAGAACTAGTAACAGGCCTGCTAAAAGTAAATAACCGCAAAAGCATTTGTATCATTGCACTCTATATCCCACCTGGTAACAACACCACTACTCTAGAAGACATACTCCTTTGGACCTCAACCAATATTAAGCAGGAGACCTATATACTTGGAGACGTAAACATTGATTGGAATAAAATCAATAACCCCAATCCCACCATATCCATCAATCTATTTAACTATACACAAATTACTAACTCCATCACCAAGCCCAATAAAACAAACCCCCCAGGTACCACACTAGACCCTATAGGAGACCACTTGCCAGCATTTATCTACCGAGCTACCCACTCCTCTCCTCAGCTACACCAAGTCATCCACACACATAACCTCACAAACTTTGACCCAACTACCTTCTCTAACTCCCTGAAACAAACAAACTGGAACCCACTATAAACCCTTCCACTAGATAATGCCATAGAATTTTTCAACTCCTCCTTCTTAAACATCCTCAACTCCCTAGCACCACCAAGAACAAAAAGAGTAAAACCAAATCCGCCCCTTGGCTAACCAAAGATGCCAAAACACTTATGATACAAAGAGACACATCCTGGAAAACATACCATCAAAACAAGTAGCCTGAAACTTTTCTTAAATATAAACAATTCTGCAACCTTGCTAAAAAACAAATCATCAGAGACAAAAAGTCCTACTATTAAACTCCAATCTAACCAATCAAAAAGCCAAAAACAATTCTGGAACTCCATTAATTCTCTTCTCAACCCAGGTACCAAAAGCAACCCCTGCCCTGATACCAGCAAATCTAACCCTGAAATAGCCTCTCTATTCAACTCCTTCTTCACTAACTCCATAGCTGAACTGACCAAAACCTTCTCTAACAATAACCCCTCCCCTCAATCCACCCTTTCGTCACCACCACCTACAGCACCCTCCACCACCAACCCTCCACCTATATTCAACCTTAAACCCATCTCAACATCCTATATAAAAAAATTACTCTCCAAATTAAAACCTTGCTCCAATGCCCCTGATAATATCCCATCCTCCTTCCTCCTTCCTAAAAATAGCCGCAGATGGCATAGCTCTTCCCATTAGCATCCTGATCAATAGATCCATGCTAGAATCTTATGTTCCCAAACTATGGTGCACTGCCTTCATTCTACCGCTCCATAAAGGAGGCAAAAACAATAACATCTCCAGCTTCCACCCCATAACCATCCTCACCCCAATTTCCAAACTACTAGAAAAATGCATTCACATTCAGCTCATACCATTCTTAACCAATAACCAGCTAATCACTCCAACCCAACACGGCTTCCGTCCAGGCCATAGTACAACCACTGCACTTCTCTCCTTCCTAGAGACAATAAATCTTGCCCGGAACACTGGAACAATAGTTTCTACTGTTCTTCTAGATCTTTCCAAGGCATTCAATACCATCTCCCACACCCATCTCCTAAACCATCTCTCTGACCTTAATCTCTCCCAGAATACCTTATCCTGGTTCTCTAGCTACCTCTCCAATAGATCTCAAGCTGTAAAATTGGGGACAGGCATCTCAACCTTCCTTCCCACCCCCACTGGAGTTCCCCAGGGATCCATACTCGGTCCAATGCTGTTTAACATCTTTATTAACAATTTCCACAAAGCCATAGCCAATACCAAAATGCATGTGATTCCACATTAATCTGCAGTGCCACCAACCTCCCAGAGCTTCAGACACTGACCCAAGCTGCTTTCTCCACCACTGAAAATTGGATGCTTCAGAATCACCTCTCACTAAATGTCAATAAATCCAAAATACTATTATTCTCTCCCTCAAAAGCTTCCCCTCTTGATAAAAGCTCATTCCAGATCATTAGCCAAAACAACTCCACTATAGAGGCTGTTCCCTTTGCCAAACTACTTGGGGTCACTATTGATGAACACCTGAAATGTGACACTCATATCCAGCAAAACATTATGAAAACCCATATAATACTTGGTATGCTATACAGGAACATCCAGTTTCTCTCTCCTTCCGCCAAACAAATGCTTGCCACTACCTATCTACTCCCCTCACTAATGTATGGCGCTCCACTATTAACTAACTTATCTGCCACACTCACTTCAAAATTGGAAGTCTGTTGTAATAAGATTTCTAAATTTGTCACCAAAGCCAAATACTCCTCCCATCAGTGTATTGCCCTTAATTGGTTACACTGGCTTGAACTCTCCAATCATCTAGACTATCTTCAGATTACCACAGCCCACAAACCCTCTAAGTGCCCTGCTCTATGCAACATCCTTCTCCCCTACACCCCTCAGAGAACTCTCAGATCTACTCACCAAAACCTAATGTGTGTCCGAAAACCCAATCGCCCTGGTCAACTCCTGTTATCCTTTTCCTTATCAAAAAATGGAATTCTCTTCCTTCCTCTCTAAGGACCTGTGCAAACTTTGAAAACATTACATCTCAGTTACGTTCCTACTTTTACTCTAACAGAAAATGCAGCTGCATTCTCCCCACCTAGTCCTATAATTCTCTCTCCACCTCTAAACCCCTCTCCAGCTATGATTACTAGCCTCTCTAACTATGATCTATAGGCTACCATACACATGTACATATTGTAAATATCAAATTTGTACCATGTACCTAAGAATTTATACTTGCTCTCTAACATGAAATGTAACTGTAAATTGTTCATTAATAATATGTCTGTATCTAAAGGTAACGTGCCTAAGAAATTACACCTGCTCTCTAGCATGAAACGTAATTGTAAATTGTTCTTCTTTTCTAAATTGTATATGTATCTAAACTTTGAAACATGGAGCTTTTCTCTGCGGGCCTCCACTGAAAACGGCTCTCTGAGCCTAGTGGACATCCCTGGTCATCAAACTGGAAATAAATAATAAATAAATAATCCCAAGATGACTACTAAGAGGCAGAATGTGGGCTCTCCAGTAATTGGATGTCTTGGACTAGCTGTTGCATATTCTATATGTACAATGAAAAAAATAGGTTAATGTTCTAAGAGCTGCAATATGCACTAAGCAGTCAGGTATGAAACAGGGTGGGAATCCAGCTTTAGCAATCTATGGGGAGAGCCACTAATTTTAAAAGAGCAGGATAAATTGGAAGGGGTTGATTACTTAGTATTCTGGGCTCTGTGTAATACAGTGGGATGGCCAATAAATTTAAATCAGTTGAAGGTGAGTGACGTCACAAAATGATAATTTTGTGCTTACTGACAATAGCCAATGAAAGGGGTAGTGAAGGAAAGATGTGCTCAAATTAACATAAAGGGCGGGCAACTAGAGAGACAATTGAATTTAAAAACACAATGGGACCAGCATGCGAGGGTGAGGAAAATGTAATTTCTGTGTGACTCAGAAGAGACACAACTCTGTTTTTTTTTCTTAGTTTAAATATGCAATTGAAAGCTGAACACATTGAAAACAAAGTATAAAGGAAATACACCACAATATACAAAACAAAAGGCAATGAACCAATACAATACAAGAAGGCAATGATGAAGTACAAATGACAAGAAAGCAAATACAAACTAACCTTTCCCTCACAGCAATGTATGAAAGAGTCTGAATGAGCTTTTCTAGCAAAAAAAAATTCAAAAGAACATTTTATTTATTGTTTCTCAGAACTTGCCACTAATCTGATTTGTGCTGTTGTCTCTTAATTTCTGATATGTTTAAAAAATTATATGTATCAACATTTTCACTCTGTTAGAGCCGACAGCTAATTTTTTAATTTCTTTTCAACAACATACAAATTTGTTTGAACACACTTGCTTTTTTTATGAATATTTGCAAAATAATTATTTTGCAAGAGATGTTACAAGCCTGTCATGTACCATACTTCCACAGCTCTCACTGACATATCAGTTACAATAGCATCTTCCTCCATTTCTATTTGTGCCTTTTATTGTTTTCTCCTCCTTCCTTTAAATGTGTAATTGTAATTTAATTCACTTTAAATACTTCTACAGTGTTTGGCAAGGTTAAGTCTACTTTCAATAGCCTAGTTCATGTGTGATAATTTCTTATTCTGTAATGAGTCTGAGCTGGATTCATTTACAGCCACTCTAAGTGCTGCTATCGTGTTGGTGGCATGCTATGCCTCCAACATGATAGCGAGCTATCTGATAGTTATTAAATGGCTGCACATCTTGTGCAGAGCCTCAAAACAAAGGGAAATGGTAGACTATGCTAATGACAGCATAAAGAGCTGAATTACATGCTAAATAACCAATCCAACATGGTGAAGCTATTCAGGAACTGTAAAGCAATTGTGTACACTCACTGCTCACTTTTGTGTTGAACTCCAAAACCCTTTGGGATACAGACACAATTACACTTAGGTAAAAATGCTATGGGTTGCTGCTGCTGTCATTATCCTATATTTGCAACAGACTTTAAACTGCGGTGCTGTTGCTGCTAATACCAGATCTCGGGCAACAAGGATTAGATTGTTTAGACCCCGTTTAATTTATCATGGACAGCATGAAAGAAATTTCAGAGTGATAAAGGGTGGACAGGGAAACACTAGAGGAACTATGCAACCTCTGCTGCTCCCACCTCAAGGCCCCAGAGAAATCTTAGCGAACCCAACCTAGTGGAAACAACGTTATGTGTAGCATTACGTATACTAGCTACTGGTACTTTTCTGAGATGCACAAGGGATATATTAGGGGTGTCACAGGCATAAGCCTCTAGAATATTACATCATTTTTTTCAATGCAATGCTACAACACACACACAAGGGATCATACTTGCTCCCCATGCACCCCACAGGAGCAAGCAAGAACCTTGCAGGAATTTTGTGCAATAGCTCATTTCCCTGAAGTGTTGGGACCACTGATTGCACTCACATAGAAATAAAAGCCCACACAGTGAACAGAGAAGGAGGTACATCAACAGAAAATGGTACCACTCTATAAACTACCCAGTTATCTATAATGCACAAGGTAGGTAACCCAGGCAGTTTTCATCACTCACACATATGACACATACATAGGGCATCTAGTAGGGGGTGCAGGTTATTCACTGGAACCTTGGCTTGTGACACCCATGAAAAACCCACCCCACCGAGCAAGCATACAGTGAGGTCCATGCTCAGACTAGGAATATCATAGAACATGTGTTTGGATGGCTCAAAGCAAGGTTCTGGTCTCGACACATCAGGATATGCCCTGCACAATGACCCAGGTACCTATGGCTAAATACTTGCATTCTGTGTCATGTTACACAAAATAATTCACAGGAAACAGCTTCAATAAGGACAGCAAGGGGCAGGGCCACAGTTACAAGGACCACAGGCAGGGCCAGCAACAGATACAGATGAGGAGTCTGAGGGAGAATTACCAGCTACAGATGGTGCTGGCAGATGGGGGTGTGCACAGTATGCTCTGTCTCTGGTTAGAAGGCAAAGCCTAAGATCCCCCACACACATACAAATATGAAAACTGTTGCCTGTCAAACTCTACAACCTTTACTTAACCATATAATGGCTGTGTTCTGATAGCATCAGACATGGACAGCCCCCAAAGACACAATTTGCACCTGCAGTAATGACAAGGTAAGTGTTGAACATGTAGAGAAAAATGTTATCTAACCAAGTACTTTCATATGGAAATATGTATATGCCCCTAAGCAGAACATTTGTCTTAGGTGTACAATTATGTCAATAACAGCTTATATGACTGATGTTTCCAGTATATAGCTAAGTATTCAACCCAGTACTGGGCATCAAGCATTCCAGTTGACCACTGTCTCTAAACCATGGAGCAGGTCATTGATGGCATCATTTCCAGAATAGTAGCAAGAAGGACCTACTGCTTTGGCTGTTTTATTTACAGTACTAACTGAAATACAGTGAGATTCACCAGTTATATAAGCAATCATTCACAAATGAGTAGGAATGAAATCAAAACCTTTTCTTCTGCAATACATATTGATAAATACAAGCTTGTGAGTAAGCAAACAGTGGCCATCCACTATGTGCATCAGACACATATGCAACCCTAATTCACAAAAGCATGTGCACAGGGCAGGGCACATTCATCATCATTTGTACAGGGTAGCTTGGGAATGGGGATGATAAGAGGACAAGGTTGAAACCAAAAACGTGAGTGTGTTCAAGTAAGAAACATATGTATTTATATAAGTATACAGGTGTCAGGGCCAGTAGCAAGAGTTGCATAGCACTTGACAGCATTGTTTAGATATCTTGCATGTGTCTGTGGTGGTATGGTCAATTTTTTTTTTTTTCTAATGTGGGTGCGTGTTTGCTTGAACACAATCAAGTACTGTTCTAGCACTACATCCGGGCATCATGGCTAGGTATGCTGTGCATGACAGAGTACTCAATTGAGCATCTTCACCTCCAACCATAAAAAGTACCTCTGACAGGAGTTTCACTACTGCTTCCATGGCCCTAGCTAGAAGTTGGGGTGCTATCTGAAAGTGAGTGTTGTCTGCTGGATGAGCTCTCCTCACAACTATGTCTAGAACCATGACCCTATAACCTATAATGTCTGGGTGGGAACACCACAATCACTGATGGAATGGTGAAAGTAGTATCACTATGAGAGTAAGATCTGGCATGGCCACACCTACTACCAATGGAAGATATAGCAGCCCTTCCCCAGCAGATGATGTTCCATTATAGAAACCACCGATCCAGTGTGTCATTCATCTTGTCCAGTAAGTCACGCCCATGGCTCAGGGAGTCATTCATGTCAGAATGCATGTCGTTTAGTGCTCACAGTATTTCTTCTGATGCCATTGTGGAACATGCCTGTGCCTCCCTTATGGCTGTGCACATGCATTTAGTGGCAATTAATGACACACCAGCATCAGGAGGGTGGAGAACAGACTACCTCCAGGCACCCCTACCAACCCTCCTGTGCGGCACCTTGCTCTCAGGATGGCTACAGGTAGAATCAGCCAGCTCTGCAAATAGAGTAACCACACTGGCCCAATCTTTGTCACCCTCAATCTGTCCTATATGCATGGATATGCATAGGCATACTGACTGTGTCCAAAATACGAGCAGGGGATTGTGAGCCACAACCTCAGCATCAGACTGACGCTCTGCACTCCCAGATTATGCCTTTTCATTGCCACCATCATCATCAGAGGCTTTCAATACTCTGGCGTCAGGTGGTAGGAGTCCCACAGTGCCACTGTCAGGATCATCTACGATAACAAGCAATGAACACAACAAAGAAATGTGACAGAGAAATAGGGAATGAAATGTATCAAAACTGTGTCATACGAAAGGTAAGTTTAACTATAATAGATGCTAAAGCAATGCAAATATTACTCCGAGTTGGAGCTAAATCTACCTTATATACACTAATAACAATAAAAATTGTGTGCTTACCACATGCAGGTGATCTTGTTGTCCCTTTATGTGAGGAAGGGAAAAGAAAGAAGGCTAATTAAGTATCATAATGGAAATGAAGCAAGAAATAGAGATCAATCACCTTTACATGTGAAGATTAAGAATAATATCATACAAAAATATACCGACCAATTAAATTCCTGGCATATATCCTCTTCTATCTCTCTGGTACTGTGTTGTCTGATTCAATATCCCTGGCTCTAGATATATCAGACATATAAGAAATATGCATAGAAAAATATACAATGACACTTACAATTAGTTTTATTTTGCATACCTGGAAAGTCTACTTGAGACACTCTGGTTGTGTTATTCCCATCAGCACCAGCATCAAAGATTCTGTGTCAACCCACTGCCAAACTATCTTGATCTCTGACAGTGAACAGGAATTCCTTTATTTCAGTCAGTGGTGGTTTACTAGCAGGAACACCCTCATAGCCACCTGTTCCTGGTTAACTGCAGCTGCCCTTTGGTGGGCAAAGGTTATATCGCTTGCCCTGTGACATATCTTGGAGTAAGCTTTATCTTGGAGTAACCTTTTCCTCTGTCAAAACCTGGCTGTCTGATAACCAACTCATATTAAATCCAAAAAAAAAAAAAAACATCCTCTTCCTCCCTAAAACACTTGCCCAGCACAAAGCCTCTTTCTATATTTCCTCTCTCAACAACACCATTATTAAACCTGAACCCCATACTAAACTACATGGAGTTATCATTGATGAGGAATTAAAATTTGATATTCATATTCAACAAAGTATAAAAAAGACCCTCCAGAAACTTAGACTTCTCTTTCCTAATCAAAAATTTCTGTCACCCTCCTCCAAACACTCCCTCACTCAGGTCCTACTCCTACCCTGCCTTCTTTATGCTGCCGCTGTCCTTACTCATGTTGAAACATCTCTTATCACTAAACTAGAACAGACATAACAAAATTGCCAGATATGCTGCCAACCTTCCTTACAAATCTCACCACTGTCTTGCCCTTAAGTCACTCCAATGGCCAGAATTCTCCAAACAGCTACTTATACCCCAGCTACATATTGCACACTCTATCTTATATGAACTCTCATCCTGTACCTCCATCTCCAATTCCGGCTCCTTCTATAACCCCCTTGTCACCTCCGTACTGCCAGTAAACACCTCCTTCAGTTATACAAACCCAAGAAAAACATTGGTAAGACCATTTACAAATACTCTAGACCCATGTTTGGAACTCACTCACTCCCTCTCAACATAAGAAGCATTCAGCATAAATACTTGTTTAAGAAAGAACTTAAACTTTTTCTCCTGAAGATTTGGTCTTGCCCTTGTCAAACCCCCACTTGAACTAGTCTCCTCTCTTCTCATCTTATATGCTTTTCCCTATCAACTGTTTTTTCTCCTTGTACTTGCTCTAGCAAACTGTATTCATATTGTACTATTTTGTGTAATATTCTCTAAACGTTTTAGTTGTTATTTGGCCTATGCTATATACTGTTGTTCTCAAATTTTGGAAATGGTACTTGTTAACTGATATTTTACCTATGCACTGTACTGCTGTGCAGTGCACACATTTTTGACTTGTACTATATTTCTGTAACCCTACTTTAATATTTTGTAAATATCATAATTACTTGTATTATTTCTGGAGCTTTTCTCCTTGGGTCTCCATTGAAATTGGGCCCCTGGCTCAGTTGGACTAACCCATTTAACAAATGTCAATAAATAAATAAATAAATAATAAAGTTTTCCCATGCCATCTGACAGCGTTGATGTCAAAAAACATCTGCTGTTCTATCCTGTATTGGGGAGATTTGTCACCTCCCTCTCTAAGAGAAAAGCTTCATGGAGATGGAAGGCCTGTATAAAGACCTAATTTTCTGCATCAGTGAATGATGAACTCAATTATTATGAATGTATGCATCCATCGTGCACTCAACAATTGAAAAGTAATGCTCCCTATTACTGCGCACAAGCTAAGACAGCCTCCCCATCCAAAATATTCATAAAATGTATTTATTTATTTATTTTTATTTGTTTACCGGGATAGTCTGACTAGATGGTTAACCCATTTTCAATGGAGGTACTGGGGGGAAAGCTCCAAGTTACATTCACTCCATAGCATGTTCAAAATACAGACATTTATAATCACAATTATAGTAAAACATTGAAAACATAGGGGAATACAATCAAAGGTTAAAATACTAATGTAAGTTGTACATTCAAAGAAAAATTAACAATTAGTACACAGTATAAGAGCAATACAACTGTAGGCAGACTTGTCCAAAACTCATAAGGTATCAGGCAAATATATTATATAAAAATGACTGTTAGATTCTGTGGTTGAAAATTAATCAAAGGATGTGTTGAAGATAGAATATTATTATGTATAAAGACTGAAAGTAGAACAAGTTATTATTAGATAGTATAGCTATAAATCTGTGTCAGTGTATAAAAGAAAAAAAATGATAATGGGAGTAAGTAGGAGAAAAGAGATGGAAGGTAACTTAGTAGTATAGTATCTAATTATGGGGATAGTCAGGTAGAAATTAGGAAAAAATATGAATAGTGTTATTATTCAGCTGGGATTAAGACAGGAAGAGAGCCGTGATTTGGATAGGTGGGACTTGAGCAGTGTTTTAAATATTTGGGGGTTAGTAGTTGTTAATATTGATTGGGTGGTCATGTCCCATTGCCTGGAGATACTACTGGAGTATAGAGAGTCTCCATGGAAGTTGTTAGTCTTATTTGTAGAAGGAGCTTATCAGAAGATCTGAGTTGTCTTGTGTTGGACTGGGCTTTTAGTAGGTTTTGTAGAGCTGGACATTTTTCAGGTTGATATACTGTCATGTGGGTTATTGTAAGATGGCTAAATATAAGGAGATTGGGTAATTCCAGCCAGTTAAGTTGCTCTGGTGCAATACAGTGGTGTGCTCCATGTGGGGAGTTGCTAGCAAACTGGGCAATTTTATTATAACATACTTAAAGATTAGTTAGTTTGGTTTTCTTCAGGTTAGTGAAGATGGCAGAGGCATATGGGGGGGGGGGGGGCAACAGTAAATGTGTCCTGACAATAGACTGCCTAGTAAAATCAGTAAGATATGGTTTGGCTCTATAAAGGGAGCCTAGTTTAATGTGATCTAATAACTACCAATAGACGACCACAGACCAAAGAAAAAGAAACAAACAACCTCAGCTCCGGAATAGGACCTGGAACACCACGTTTAAAATTGTTGTTTAGTTGTTCAACTCAGCAATAGGGAATACACCAGTCCTGTAAACAAGTACACGTTTAGCCCAACGAACAAAAAAGTAAAATGATGCTGGAATCCAGAGCGATTTAAATGCGCAATAACCTTTTTAATAAAGTTCCAAAGACAAATCCACGTAACGTTATTAAAAAGGTTATTGTGCATTTAAATCGCTCTGGATTCCAGCATCATTTTACTTTTTTGTTCGTTGGGCTAAACGTGTACTTGTTTACAGTACTGGTGTATTCCCTATTGCTGAGATGAACAACTAAACAACAATTTTAAACGTGGTGTTCCAGGTCCTATTCCGGAGCTGAGGTTGTTTGTTTCTTTTTAATGTGATCTAATGACAGTTGCCAGATGTTTATTGAATTTCAGATTGTTATCAATTGTGATACCAAGAAGTTTGGTGTGAAACTGGTTCAATTTTGATGTTATTTGATGAGTAGATTTGAAAAGACGTGTATTGACTTGATGGATTATTGTTTGAGAATATCATTAGATCTGTTTTATTCGGTTTCAGTATTAATTGTGAGCTAGCAAGCCATGATTCTACAGCAGTGAAAGACAGTAGAGTGTTTTCATAAAGTTCAGAGAGGGAGGGAGCTACACATATTAGTGTGGAGTCATCCACATATTGTATGATTTTGGCTAGGTGAGTAGCAGGATGGTGTTTGTTAGTAAAAATATTAAATAAAAGTGGGACTAAGATTGATCCCTGTGTTACCCCTAGTGTAAAGGCTAATGTAGGAGAGAATTCACTGTGGCATTTTACTGCTTGTTGATGATCTGATAAGTAGTCTTGGAACCATTGCAGGGCAGAGTGGCTAAGTTTAAGAGACAGGAGTTCTTGTAGAGGTTTATGGTGGGGTGCTGTATTGAATGCTTTGGACATGTCCAGGAATATTGAGGAAACTAGTTGACCATTGTTTCTAAGATGGATAATGGTGTTGGTAAATCTTAATTGTGCTATGGTTGTGCTATGGTTAGGTCAAAAGCCATGTTGGGTGTTAGTTAGTAGATTGTTTGAGAGTAGATGAGTCATGAGTTGTGCATGGATGTATTTTTCTAATATTTTGGATAGGGTTGATAGAATTGTGATAGTTCTATAATTAGAAAGGTCAGTATTGGTTCCTCCTTTGTGTAGCAGTATTGTATAAGAAGTTTTCCTGATTTTGGGTACATGGAGCTCATATATGGAGTGATTAGTTAGTATTGAAATTGGATAGGCTATGACGTCAGCTACTAACTTAAGGTAGTCAGCTGGTAGTTTGTCAGCAGCAAGTTTGGTAGGTTTTATCTTGTTAAACATTATTTTTATTGTGCTGGCTGGTACTGTTTTAAAAGAAAAGTTATTGGATGAATTATGAGGTTCAGTAGGGATTTTTAGTGGGGTAGTACTGTTTGTTTTGGTAAGGTTTAGGATGGAGCTAATGAAGTAGTTATTGAATTGAGTTGCAATGCTATCTTTTGCATTTGTGGTAGAGGGAGTTGGGGTTACAGATAGGCCTAGCTGTAGTAACTGATTTATACTTGTCCAGAATTTGTTGGGGTTATTTTGATATTTTTGTTGTGCTGTTAAGTAGTAGGATTTTCTTTTGTCATTTTAACCTGTTTTTGATCTGTTCCTGAGTTGGCAATAATTAAGTGTAGTTGGGGTTTTATTGGAGTGGTATAGTGCCCAAGCTTTGATTCTGGTTTTGAGCAGAAGTCTAGTCTCTTTAGTTAGCCAGAGGGCATAGTTTGCTTTTGTTCTCATGGTCCTTAATGGGGCTTGACTATTAAGTATGTCCAAGAAAGTATCATTAAAGTAAGATACTGCAATGCCAAATGAGAGGGACGACAAAGGAGACCAATTGCACTGTTTTAAGGTTAAAATGAAGTTTTGAGAAGAAAAGTTGTTGTTACATATTTGTCTAAACATTACATCTATAACAGTAATGTAATGTGGGGAACAATTGTGTAACTGTAATACATTGCAGCATTAACAATACTAATTCACAACTAAAAATAAATAGAGAAAACTATTATAGTGCCATCTCTACTTGTGTGGAGGGCAGCCAAGTAGATATCACAACCTTAACACATTATTTGGGCTAAACTTGTAATATACTTGACCTTGCTATGAAGTTTTACCACACTCTTCTGCAGAAACTATTCAAATTAACAGAAAATAAAGTCTGAAAAATTATGTCAGGCAGCATTCTTTACCAAAATTTATAATGCAGACAAATAACTGATATACATGGGCCATGCCAACATTAAAGGATAAAGACAATTCAGCCAGATAGAAAAACGGTTGTATTGGGCATTGCAATCAATCCTTAATGTTAAACTAAACATAATATTTAAAAATAGCAATGTACCTTGACAAGGAAGAAGTTTTGAAAGTAGATAAATCTCCTCAAAGTGTGAATTTAGCAGAATTGAGCTCTCTGAATCCAAACAGACTCCTCACTATGATACAAGTTCATTAGCTACACAGTTACATTTATATAGCGCAGATTCTGCCCTCCGAACACTGGAGGCATGCAAATGTGGTTTTAAATCATTAGCATTCCTGAATTCCACAAGCTGCACTATGTGCAGTGAAGGTAAACATGGTGTAAGGAGCTACATAATTGCATATGCATACTCTAGCACTGCAAAAATGAGCATTGAGAAGTGTTTGATTTGCAGGTGTCTATGATTACTCTAACTTCAGGAACAATCAGTATTTCCCAGTCTTCTCTCTTTGATGTTCACTTTCTGAGGGTATGTCATGGAGAACAAATATACTAACAAGTCTGAAGGTACATTGACTGAGTTAGGAGAGCAACATCCCTAACATTCAAATGTTGTTTTAATTACAAAAGTTACTGATGTTTATTAAGAAATGCTGTGCATATTCAAGGAGTACATTAAGCACTGATAACAGATACCATATGCAATAAAATAAAATACCATATGCAATAAAATAAGATACCATTGCTCTTAGGAAAGCATAGATAAAGGAATGAGACACCATAAAAGAGAAGAATAAACCTGCAGTGTATCCTAACTCTTGCCAGTATCCCAATCATCCAGACAGTTATTAGCAAGTGAGAAAGGACAACTTTCATAACTTGTTTCAGTTACACTTTCAATATGACTTGATTCAATGTCACATTTTGAGTACATCAGAATACTTTTTTCCTTGCTAATGTATGTCTTTGTCTGTAGCAAATGTGGGAAATAATCTTAAGTGATTGATTTTAATACCCTGGTTGCATGATTCAAATCCATACAGGTTCCTGTTGCAAGATAACAAAGTTGAAGAAACATCAGAAATATTTAAAGTTTTTGTTTGGAAATATTTTTTCCTTGATTGTTCGTGTGCTTTTTGGCATTAAGCTCCCTTGACTGGTAGTAGTCACAGCAGTGAGTGAAAGTTCACTTTCCAAGATAAAAACTGACAAATTTAATTTGGAATGCCATCAATAGGCCAATTGAGACTGACATCGGTGTGCTTTACTTGGCACTCTGGAGATTACTGAGTGCTGAAATTCAAGCTGTCACATACCTGTTTCTGTGGCATAAGGTGTAAATATATTAAGCTTATCAAAAAAGTACAGGTGATGTAGAAAACTTGTTCACAGATCATTTTACTGAACAAGGTCATAATAAATATTGACACTCATTTTGGTGTATGAATGTGTTGAGGTGGGAAACCCAAGTAATGTCACTACTGATTAAACCTGGCAGACAAATATGTCATTTGATATTATGTCTGCATTAATTGTGTGTGTGTGTGTGTGTGTGTGTGTGTGTGTGTGTGTGTGTGTGTGTGTGTGTGTTGCATGAAAAAATGTAAGCATATCTGCTGCTCCCTGCCACTGTTTCTATTTCCATGGCATTATCTAAAGCCCTGATACTTTGCAACATAAAGAATAGTAGTAATGTGGTAAGGAGATGTGAGAAGGCTGAATATGTCAGTGTAATGCACTAGTAGATCTTCTTATTTCTTGATATACACATTGATTCATTTTATGTTCCTTTAAGTTGTTACCAAAAACAATTTTTATAAACATTTCTACTAAATATTTCCTTCTGAATTTTGTGCCAATTGGCAGCATGCAAACACATTTCATGGCTTAAGGGAAAAAAGTGAAAAATTAAATTTGGCTTGCCTTCAGCAGTGCAAATAAGCCTGCGATTGATGCATGGCCTTCAGCACCCTGGATGGTTATGACTGCAGAGAATGCACATGACAGATGTCTAACTTTGTGGCACAAGGTGGAAGTGAAGTGATTAGATAGAAATAAGACAGATGATGCAGTTTTTGAATCCTGTTACAGATCATATTTCAATTATTCTAAATATTTTTTATTTGTAATCTGCATTAGCACTCTGCTTGACAAAAGTGAAAAATTTAGTGTAGGCTGCCTTATGTAGCACAAACATACTTAACGGTGTGCAGATAATAACAGTCTGGATAGAACTTAGTGACTAAATTCTACATCTCACATACCTATCCCTGTGGCACAATGTGTAATTGATGTTAATTAAGAGAAATAAGACATGTGATGCAGGTTTCAGATATAGTTAATTATTAGTTTTACAGAGGTGGTGTTGTGTGAAACTCATCTATTCTCAGTATTGCTAACAGCATGTGATCTGTTGTCTGTCCACCTTCACATTACTTATCATTATTTGTCATTTAAAGTCCAATAATGTGTTCCACATGTAAGAAGATGTGAGAAGATGAATGTGTCACTTAAATGCA
Source organism: Protopterus annectens (assembly GCF_019279795.1). Lineage (NCBI taxonomy): Eukaryota > Metazoa > Chordata > Ceratodontiformes > Protopteridae > Protopterus > Protopterus annectens. The sequence continues at coordinate 1,453,568,877 of NC_056746.1, read as the reverse complement.
CTTCTTGCTCTGGTCATTGGTACATATACTAATTGATTGAATTAATTTCAATGTTAGCTTTATGCTCTCTCATATATTTATTTCTAATGTCTTTTGCATTTGATCTCTACTTGGCAGCTCACAAACACAGATCGCTGTCTAAGGAAAAAAGTGAAAATTTTAGTTTAAGCTGCCTTCTGTAGTGCAAATGAGCCTGGCAGAGGTGCACAGCTGTCAGCATTCTGGATAGTATTCAATGAAGAAAATTCACCTGTCAGATAAATTTCATTGTTGCAAAAGGTGTAAGAGGAGTGACATTAGATAAAGAGCACAGCTGATTAATGTCTTCAATCTGTTTTTATAAAGGGTGCCAAAATCACATTTCTCACAATGTTTTGATTAGACTTATAAAACTAATGACAAATGAGCATGATAAACATTTTTATTGCAAACAATGTATCAATAATGCTTGCAGAACTGATTTTTTTCTATTTAGCATATATTTCTAATGTTTCACATACAAACTCAAGCTAATGTGTGTTCAATTTCTTAAACAAGACAATGATTTTTTAAAATTCTCTTACATAGATATGATGGGCACAAGACTTTTATTATAATCACCATAGCTCATCACATATCCTAAGTATGGGTTTAGAACAGTATGTCTTGAGAAGTATGTATGGAACATACTCCAACCTGTATTAATCAGGTCATGCACATCCATCCATCTGAAATATAATTACATACAGAAATACTGTGTTTTACATAGGAATGCATTCCCAGGACTACTTAAAGTCTTGCACATACAGGCCTCTTTAAAGTATATGGCCATTCATTCTGAAATTAGTATATCTCTAATTACAATGTTTAAAAGGAAGTTCTCTAGTGGCAATGAGAATTAATATGCTAAGTTTCAATTTTTGTATTCATTATTTCATGGGTGCTATTCCCAGATGGTAAACACCATTTCAGCAGTCCTAAGTCCCAACATCAAAATATATCACAGTTCGTCCTATTTATCCTTCCAAACAATAAGGATTATAAACCAAGCCATTAACATTCCATTGTTGAACATTGCATGTGTCGATATTTTGAGCTATGTTTCAGCTTTAATGCTACTTGAAATAAGTACTGTCAATGTGTCTGCCAAGGAATCCATGTACTTGCAATTGCAGAATTGCAATTGGCAAGGATGTATGTCCTTGTGCACAAACTGCTACATGAGAGATCTGAATTTGGTGTCAATTCAGACATACATTGTTAGATTTGACTTCTGCAAATACAGCTGGTGATACAGAGAATGGGGCTAAATTTAGAGCACAAAGATGAGATGCTGAGGAGTAAGGATTTTTGTGGCACTTCTCATGAAGTGCTACAGCTGTAGGCTGCAGCAGTGAGATTATACTGGATATCACACTAAAGCTGAGGCTTGGAATAACTTGACCAAGGCTGTCTCTGGTTCAGCTGGCATTCCATGAACCAGGGAACAATGTCATCATCACTATAATGATCTGAAAAAGTGCAAGCAGGACCACCTAAGCTGAATTTAGAACTGAAAATACTCTTCATTTGTGTAAGTATACTGACCAATAACCTGTCTGTGATATAGCATTGATTATCTAGCCAGCCAACACAATTATCCATTATGCTTTCATATATATTTTCTCTTTGTCTACTGTACAGCTGCAGAAGAAATAGCAGCAAACCATGAGGAACACTAGGAGAGATTAACTTGCCTCAAAGAGGCATTGGGTAAGTAAATTTCTTGTCAAAATACAAGACAGATAATTATTTTCAGTCACCTCACTCACTAGCGTCTTGAGCAGGCATACCTTAACTTTGATATTAAGCATGTGCATGTCTTCTCCAATAACTCTTGCTGCTTGCAATAAGCAATGAGAACACCAGCTAAACTGTGTGCGGGTTCAATACCCAGAAGCAGCAATTAGTTTTTATCACAGGATACTTTTTCTAAAATATTAACAGCAATAATATGTCAGGAGAAATTTTACTATGGTGATTGCAATTATTGCATATGTATGCATATATCCAGTATGTCATAGGGAAAGAAATACTTCTATTTCTTTTATCTTAACAGTGACATTTATTTTATGATATATTAATACCGTCCCATCATATATGGATGTGGCAAGGTATACATTAGTAAATGATCATATTTGTTTATGTATTGCCTAAAAAAGTTTATATATAAAAAAATAAAATAATGTAACATGCTTTGGATCTGTTCTGTCTTTTTTCTCTCCTCCCCATCCTATCTTTTTTAACTTTTTTTTAATTTTTATTATTATTTTTGTGTTGGCTATAATTTATTAACATTCTGCTATTTGCATACCTTGCTGCTGAAAACAAAATGACCAACAGTACAGAGAGGTTGACTTACCACTGTGGTTTGGCCTGTCATACATTCACAGATGGCAGCACAGACACCCAGCACTTCAGGTTTACAAGCTGTTAGAGTTGCCTCCACCATGCCTGGCCTATCTTCTCTACCTGCATCAGGTAACTCTACCCCAGCTGCTGATACAGTGGTATCCCTCAGAAGTAGTATCAGTGGAGGTAGCAATTTTGTCACCCGACAAGAGCTGACAGGGCTAGTGGAGGACATAATGGAGGATATATTGGTCAACACATTGGTGCATGTATCAGAGGGTTGAAAAGGTCCTGTGTTGGATTGCAAAAATGATGCCATGTCTAGCACTGACCCAGGCAGCTGATACAAGAGCCAGTGTTGACAGTTTTGAGTGTGAGGACTAGATTTTCACTGTTCTCAAGTTGGGTGTGGGTACACCTCCAATGTCCCCTACCTATCCCCAATCATAATGTCTGCCAGCCTTTTATTTCTCTCACCATCCTTGTCTGTCATGTATGTACTGTATGTCTGCTCCTGCTTACTAACCTAGCTTACCAACCTGACCCAGCCATTCCTAAGCCCCTTACCCAACATTCCTCTCTATATATAGAAAAATGCAAAAAATGGGTACCTATCCCTCAAAACAATTATGCCCCATACATAAATCTCCATTTCACCTATGTGTTTTCTTGAAAGACTTGACTTAGTCCAATTGGCTACAGAACATTATTATGTTGTTCTCACCCATCATACCTCTCAAACTTGAGATATCAAAAATCTGGACAAAGGCCCATGGAAAGTAGGTACAACTGGCCAAAAATCTGGACGTTAATTTACATAAGATTTGCATACATAGTAATATCACTCTGCCCAGTCCAATGAAATTGTGGGATACCGACATTCAAACATATGCTGAAAAATGTAAAAACAACACAAACTATGACAAGCACAATAGGGTTTTATTTACATTACCATTTGAATTTTTTATAAAAAATTAATTCAAGTATGTTAATCTCATAGGTAGGCAGAACTGCTCTGTGCTTAGGACAATGACATATGTCATTTGCATAGCACACTGTGAGCTCTGTGTGATATTTAAACATTTTATGTAATGTAATCTATACAATTTTCAGCTTTTTTTAATACTACTATTTTGTTATAAAGAGGCAGATTAGTTTATCTGGACGCATCATTTTCAGTCATTAAACAAAGAAAATGTAAAGTAATAAAGTCAAAATACAGAGCATTGTGTATATCAGTCGACAAGTATTGGAAATCATTTACACGTAAGCACTCATGGCCCTCTTGTCTTCTTTCTGTGTTTAGAACTCATCTCTTCACTGCATTTAAACAAGAACCATCAGTTTGGTGGAGAGTGCATTGTGATGTCCCCAGCACCACCAAAAAAGGACAGTATAAAAATGTTTTCACCTTTTTTACCTACAGCTCCCTATACTTTACTAAAAAAATCTCAAATTGTATTTAATCAGCGAACTATTTAGTTATTAATTTACTAATAAATTAATTATGTTATCTTTATGGCCTTTCCTATTATAATAAACCAAAAAAGAAAAAGCTAGCACTCAGAGGCAATTGAAGTTTTATTTATTTCCCTTCACAGACCGGTTTCGGTAACAAACCTTCTTCAGTGATCAATTGCCTCTGAGTGCTGGCTTTTTCTTTTTTGGTTTAACAGTTTGGATATGCTGTGCACCAGTCATACTTGCTAGCTTTTTTGGAGGTGTGTCTTTCCTGTTATAATGTCATTAGCTAAACACACACACATGGACACACTTTGCTTCTCTGTACATCATTTTCTTTGTATTTACTTATAAATCTTTATGTATTTTGAGCAGTTAGATGAACTGTACAAGGTCCTTTTGGAGCCATGATCTACTTACTGTAATACAATCAAATCAAGTGGTTGTTCACTTATACAAAATACTTATTAGAAAAGATAAGCTGCATACAGGACATAGTTAAAACAAAATAACAATGCATTAAAGCATGAAGACATTGAAGTTGAGGGCAACGAATCTAAAACAGCAGGATGGAGAAAGTGAAGGGCGACCAAGAATGTCTGAAACACCTATAGGAAGTTGGTGATATTGCTGAAATGCAATGCTAGCACTGACTTCTGTAACTGCAATATTGCGGCTTCGATAATCAATGCTGGTATTGCAGTTGTGGTAATGGTTGAAGTAGTATTTGTGGTAATTTAAATATTGCAAGCTGTTTGCTTGTTAAAAGTAATGAAGCAATTTGCTACAATTTTTTTTTTCTGCTGGTATTGCCTTGGGTCCTGCCCTGGCAGAATCTGCATTTTATAAGGGCAACTTTCATGTTGGCATCAAGATTAACGCTGCTCCCATCTTCTAGATGCTACTGATGCATGTTGATGATGCCACAGGATATGCTGGTCATGTGTGATGGCATCAGCATGTACATAAAAAAATTAAAATAAAAAAAAAAACAAAATCGGGATTTAAAGGATCAACTCAGGAATTCTTGGAACCCTATTATTTCAACCTTAAAAATGGTAAATACCAAGGAATTCGGTACAGTTGAAAGGTATGTCACCCATCTCTGGTGTGGTGACTCTAAAGTCATGAAACTGTGTGTACAATACTACATTTATGTTGTGAGGAAGTTTAATAGGTATAGTGCTCTCCCACCATCCTTCTGCAAATTTGTGCATTATTTCCACTGTGTCCTACCCTCAGCTTGCCACCTCCATTCTCACTACTATCATACCAACCCCTTTTTCACATGTTAAATATGGTAAAAAAATAGATGCACACGCAACACATGTGGCCAGAAATGGCACAAGGAAAAGCCTTCACTTTATGTCCTCGACATTTATGTAGGTTAGCATAGTGCACCAGTGCTAAGGGATGGTAAATGATGTTTAATTTCCTATGACAAAATCTGAAGATTTTAATTTAGCCACAGTAGTCTGATTACTTTTAGGCAAATGTGCTTAAATCTGCTGCATTGTGGGAATACACAGTAAAGGCAGTACTGTGAAACCATTACTCTAACAGTTCTTAGGCGACTGGATGTAATGAACTAAAAGTCCTATGTGGCATGTTGAGATAATTCCCATGTTTGAAGACTTATGTTTGTGCCTAGTGTCATGGGTTTAGTTCCAGTTATAGGTCAAATTATTACTTCATGACACTTCAGATGCCTATCAAATTGTGAAATGCAAACATCTGTATTTCTCTCCATATACAACATTTCCTTAACATACCATTTGAATAGTGCAGCAAGACATCATTTGCAAAAACACTGCAGCCCCAACAGGGAGAGTTAGTAAGCCAAACGTATTCTGCTTATGTCTTCATGTGACTTGCACTCTGCTACCCTTTATTTCTCACTATAGCAAGAACCTCATTGAACAGAGCATCCATCCATCTGCAACCCCCTTTTCCCATTTTTGCAGATGGGGTCTGGGTGTCTCTTCAACAGTGACAATCATCTAGAGCCAAGGTTTACACAGCTCTAGATGAATGTGTAACTAGATAGGTATGACGTTTGAATACAGCAGTGATTAGTTTCTAAGAGTATATGTGTGTGTGTGTGTGTGTGTGTGTGTGTGTGTGTGTGTGTGTGTGTGTGTGTGTGTGTGTGTGTGTGTGTGCGTGTGTGTGTGTGTGTTTGTGACTCTAAACAGACTCAGGAATGGTTTACACTCATTTGTAGTGGCAAAATTCACAACCCCAGATGGCTGTAAATGTCATTTTAACACACGCATCACCTTGGCAATACCCTGCTGATGTTATCACTTCATAGATGCTGTATGTCTTCCTTGTACTCAGAATTCTCCTCTGGCACTAACCGTTGTTACTGTGCTTAATAAATTATGTAACCAGATAGTTAGTTGGGAGTCCATCCTTGCTTAAATATTGTGACTGTGATTCTTGTCACAAACAGTTGGCTACCTCACAATCACCATTATGTACACTTCCATTTAGGAGATGTATTTTCATTGGCAAATTGTTAAACTAGAAAATCTGAACATCCCCAGGAAAATATATATTTTGCCAACACAATGACACATAACTGCAATTATTCAAAGTTGTAGTGTGACCTCTCCTGTGGTGCATGAATTTGATACCGTGCTTTGTAGATTGTGTACCTATGTAGGGAGGAGGTTTGAGTCCAGGTATGTGTGTCTTTTACTCTCATAACGTGTAAACTACTCTTCAAATACATATATGATGCATAGCTGTAAAATGTTATTGTGCCCTTTGACCACTTTTTAACATAAACATCCAGCTAATAAACAATGGTGATGTCATCCATTCAGCTGTGCACTGTCACATTTGTACAGCAACATGAGTGAATATTTCACTAACACTACTGTCAAGCACATATGCTGTGTACATAAATAGATGTCGATTCTTCTAACAAAAACCTATAACAATTTCTCCAAAAAGCAATGCTTTTATTTAGAGCAATGATGACATGAGATTACATTTTCCTTACATAACATTTGTAGTAACCTTTCTCCTCTAACATGAAGGAATGAAAGAATATTCTGTATATTGTTGCCTTACTATAGCAATTACAGGCACATGCAACTCTTGCAGCAATAACATCATACGATGCCTTGAAATACCAACTTATCTCACAGTTGTGGTGACTCTTGCACATTCCCTCTCTACATTCAGTCTTTATAATATCATGAATTTTCTGTATTCAAATGGTCAGGTGTTCAAAATCCACACTCAGTGACTGTTAGCATTGTATAATAACAGTTATAATATGTACATTTGTAGTGGAACATGTCTCCCTTTTATCTTAAAGAGGCTGTTTGTGACCCAATCATATGATGTAATGACTTAGCATAGACAGAGTAAGACGTCCACTGTGGCACTTCTGTTTCCTCTGCATGTCATTAGCCAGTAGGCTTACATAATGTACTATTCAAGTCCAGAAAAGGGGAACATTATATTAATGTAGTGATGTTACACAAAAAACATTGTACCTAGTTATTCTTTCCATTTTTTGTTGTTGGACAATGCTATACCATCACATGGTGTGATTGCATGACAGCAAAATGGTTATTCAGAACATGTCATGCTGTGAATGCTCCTATGGCAGGTGCATTGAGGACTGGCTTGTGTAGCATACCTACACTGATAGACTGTGGTTGAATTCTGGAACAGTGTGTGTGCTACACCATGGAAACAGCTTCCTTGGCAAAGGAGCATTGGTATTGTCCTCCACACTGTTGTGTGAACAGTTGCATGCATAGCTGCTTTTCAGCATTCTGAATAAATCAGATTGTTAATATTGTATTCGCAACTCCTTTCTTACTTCATACATTTATTACAGTTATTTACCTCCATTGCTATCTCCTGTGACATATGCAGTCAGTACAGAAGTCTGTAAAGAGCCTAGTATCATAGGCAGGGTTTTAATCTGGCACCATCTGTCTGTCAGACAGCAGTGGCTTATATAGAAAACAGTTATGGCAAAGTGAGGGGACACCTTTTCTTAAAGTTATGTAAGCCCTTCAAGGATGTCCTTCATGACACAGCCAATATGCATATTTTTGTGGTATCCGTGATTGTTATGCATCTCTCTGAAGCCTGTCCTGTTATGTGTTCAAAAATGACAAGATGCAAATGTTTAATATTTCATTCATTGCTCACAGGCATTACGTATTTTCAAAACAATTATGCTCTGCATTGCATGTCTTCATCCAAAGATTTCTTTATTACAGCAATTCTTTTTTTCACATTGTACAGCTTTATTGCAGATGAGAGCTTCCATAAAACATTTCATAGTATATGGCATGCTGCCAGATCATCAGAAATTGCCCTCTGTTACAACACTTTCTTGTGTGTTGGTGATGTTGAATTGCTGTCATATTACTGTTCCCTGCAATTCCTTGTGAGCATGCCAAGTATAACAATGTAAGAGGGTGTGTGCAATTTACCAATGGAAAACATGAAATCATGAAATGTCATTTGATCTGTGGTGTCATTTCTCACTTATGTATGTTGAGTGTTATTATAGTACTATTTAGCATTTACATGACTATACAGCCCATGCTTGTCTATTACATGTTTATAAGTGATAAACTCCTTTCCTATGGGGGCCAAAAACATATACCTTTCTGATGTGCATTATACAACAGGTGTAATGTTCAGTTGTTATTGTGTATACATGCTGAAGTGGAGAATACAGCAGTGATGTCAGCTAGCATACATAAATTCATTGTTTTGTACATCTCATATGGAATAACTGCAGTGTATGCATGTATCCCGTTATGTATCTACTGTCCTTGTTAATTACTATCTTAACCGGAACTGGGCATTTTATTAACATGTATATCACATTTACTCCACTTTGTCACACTGCAGCTTTTATGTCCCGCTCATATCCCTTGTTAGTATGTCCATTTTATTTATGTGCATAAGTCAAGTATTGTCATTGAGATTAGTTATGGTTACATCAATATGGCAGTATTTGTATGTTACAAGTGTTTCATTGACACTTCCGCACATTTGCCTGCAGTATCCGACCACATATTCAACATTTCCCCTCCCTCTTAATTACTTCTGCAATATAACCAATGCTGTTTGTATACAATTCCCCCATTTCACTTGCCCTCCTTCAGAATTCTTTCACTGTACTTTCCATTAGTATTAATGTGCTACAGCGCATGCTTGTATATTAGGCTTACCTATAGGCAAGCTGTTTTGTTTAAATTCGGTGCTTGTGCTTGCAAACACCTTTCCATGCTTGTGAACCCTATTACTGGCCACAAAAAGTTACTTGCAAATGTACAGGCTCGATGAGCAGTATGCATATTTGATTTGATTAGACTACTTGTGTACATGCTTACTAAACAACACAGACACTTATAAACATTTCCAGCCTCCATGAGGTCATTCCTATGCTTTTAAAATGGGGGTTGCTACATGACATTCATTTTCTGTAGCTAGGCATCATCATACTTGGAGATATTTACTCTTATATGCTACAAGATGATAGCCTGTGACTGCATGATCATGGTATTATATGTGTGCACTGATCTTCAAGTAACTAACCATAATTACTGACTTAATCTTGATTGTTCTTTAGGATTTGTTTGTCTCTCTAGGGTTCTCTGGTCATCTCATTTCACCCAACTTTTATTTTAGTATGTCTTCAGGCAAAGGAGCTACCCTCAGTTCACAAGCATTCACAAACTACTTTTGACACATTGTAGTATCTTGACCCATTTGTTACTTGTTTTGGAATCTAGTGGAAGAAATTTGAAGGTGATAGTCTGTCTAAAAGGAAGCGTAATTGTTCTTAAATGTTAAGTTAAAATTTCTATATTTTATGGTGGCCTAAATTAGATGTTTCATGACAAGAAGTCAAATTACCCTTTCACTAGTATGTTTTAAATAGGGTGGGAGTATTCTTTGATGACTAATATGAAAAGCCTTCAGGCTTTGGAGAACACAAAGACTCAAAGTATCCCTAGAAGAGAGCAAGGATATGTGAAGAAACTCCATTTTCAAGATTAGGCATGAAAACATTGCTCCCAAGTATCATACTAAGATTCTATTGCTTCCTGTGTTATTGAATACCATTACCTGTTTTAAGCATAGCCTGAACTTTCCCAACTCCTTGGTTGGGCTGACTCTGGCCAATATTCTTTGTTGCAACCAGTCCACTTGTATGTCAGACCTGGTATTGCTGGAAGGTAGTCAGGTCTGACATACAGGTGGAGCTGTATGGCCATGTCCATCTGAAGAGTGGCACGGCCATTATACCTCCATTCTTCCCATTCAAGGCAAGGCCAAGATTTGTAAGTCAACTAGTCCATGAGGGAATTAAATTAATATTTGAAAACAGAACACCGGGAGGCACTCCTACAGTTGTTTTGTGGGATGACTCATAGTATACTGATCTGTGCTTATGGGTAGTTTCAGTACAGATTTGCCAAGAAGCCCATTACATTCAGTAAACATTTGTCATTCAGGCACTAATCCAGTTGGTATATAACACATACACATACCTTTCTATGGACTTTCATTGCAGTGATTAACATACCTCTAGTTTTCTTCTTGAGTAATCATTCCATGGTAGACAGCTATTTATCACAGTGTTATATTTATGTTATTACACTTTATGCCAAGCATTATCACTTTTAGCAATCTTATCCTGTTCTATTTCTATTTTGTTACAGTTTATTTAAATATAAATGTATTTAGTTTGTTATGGATTTGCTGTTTGACTGCCTGACTGATTGATTGAATGAACTGCAGAATGTGCTATGTTGTGTTAAAATATGATGCAGACTACAGAAACCATGTTATTCACTACATGGTTGTTCATTTCCTCTACTGAAACATCAAAATAGAGAACCACATGTCTCAGGATCAGGAAATATTTGACAGCTGCTAAGAATATAGGAAGTACAAATACAAGTATATTCAAATTACTAAATAATTACAGCCAAAAAATAAAGTACAAATTTCATATTTTAAAAAGAATAAGCCTACTTTCAAGACAAAATCATAATTACTGCAAAAAGAACCAGGAAGAAAAATACATTTGTACCTGATTTTTAACTGCCACAGTTGTGATTATAGCTGTAGTTATGAAATATAGATACATTCAGTTCATTGTTCAGTTTTTACTAATGTTTGGAGCATTTTTAGAGTTTTTCTGTGCTGAGTGTAATTACTGTATTTTTCTTTTACTTTTTGCATTTTCCTACTATTTTACCTGGTTAGTGTATTAACTACCAGATAATAAATGAATAAAACATGTGCATTAACCTGTTCTCAGGCTATTCATATAACCTGCCATTATGTGATTAAAGATGAAGGAGAGTCAAGAAATCATCATCATCATCCTCATCAACCCCCTTTTTCCCATTTTCTACATGGGGTCTGGGTGTCGCATCAACTATCGCCATCTCTGTTGATTCAGTGCCACTCTCCTGCTTTCTTTCACACTCATGCCTGACTGTCACACATCTTCTATCACACAGTCCATCCACCTCTTTGCTGGATGCCCTTGTTTCCTCTTGCCTTTTTCAATTCTGTCCCAAATCTTCTTTACAAGATTGCCTTCTGCTTTTCTGCACATGTGTCAGAACCACCGTACTCTATTCTCTTTTACCTTTTCTTCATTTGGGACTACTTTGGCTTCAGCTGTTATGTCCTCATTTTTTCATCTTTCCCACATTGTACATCCTACCACATGTTTCAGGTACTTCATCTCCATCACCTTTAGCTTCCTCAACTGCCATGCCTTTACCTGCCCAGGTGTCTGTACCATAGAAATGTACTGGTCACACCACTGTTTTGTACACCTTACTTTTCAGCTTCTTTGGCTTTCTGTCATAAACTACCCCAGACACTCTTTGCCAGTCGGCTACAGCTCTTCTGATTCTAGCTTTGACCTGCTCATTCAGACTTCCCTTCTCCTCAACCACCCTTCCCGGATACTTGAAGCTGTTACCTTGTTCCACTATTTTCCCTTCTATTTCAGTTCTCAGCTTCTTCTGATTTACCCCATTTGCTGCAATTACAATTGCTTTATCTATATTTAGTTTCATCCCATGTGCATTCAGTTTTGCATTTAATTCCCCTATCCTTTACCAAAGTTCTTCTCTGCCTGTAATGCCATATTATCTGCATGCAACAACTTTGTTGATCTGTCCCCTCTGACCATTTGCTAATGTAATCCATCACCAGTATGAACATCAGTGTGGTCAGAGCTGAACCCTGACACACACCCACTCCCATTGGAACCCCTCTGTGGGGCTGTTCATACTTGAGTCATTGGGCCCTTGCACATAGCTTCTGCTAATTCTACCACTGTTTGTGAACATCAAGAAATAGTCCATCATATTTGTACAGTAGTCCCTAGCGTATTTCTGAGATATCAACAAACAAGATAACAGTTATGATGAAATTCAGCTGCATTTTCTGCAGATGTCTATCCTGAAAAATCTGCATTAACTGCCATGGTCCATTATTCCTTTATTAATATAGTATTTAAATATATGACATACTTATTGTTTGAAATTAAGCATCAGGATGTGTAGGTTGTCTGCCAATGCAAAACCAGCACTGAATGAATCTCATAATGTCACATATTCAACACATTTCAAATTATTTTTAAATGTTTTGCTTTTTTGTGCAGGTAGTTTTAGTGTTTTACTTCCTTTCCTTTCCTGGAAACTATGACATTTCTACATTCACTGGGCATCCTGGCTGTAACTAATTTTTCACATCTGTGATGTCATTACAGACAACCAATGTTGCAAAAACAAATACATACCTGGGGATTCAGGGAAAAAAAAACTCTGGTGCCAAGAGCTGTGGCTAAAAGGGGCTTATTTCATAGTGTAAAAAAATGGGAATCAGAGACATATTACGATGAATAAAGATCTCATTTTATCATTTAATTTGCATGTCTATGCATCTCCCTTCACTACCAGAAGTACAAATCAGCACTTTCCTGCAGCAAGCAATACTAGCAGCCCATTTATTTTGTTGGCTCAGGCAACCCCCAGTCACTCTCCCACACAAATGCACACAGTCAAAAAGTCACACACACACACACACACACACACACACACACACACACACACACACACACACACACACGCACACACACACACACACACACACACACGCACACAGCACACCACACCCTTACACACCTTTATCCTATTCCTGAGTTGACAGAATGTCCCTGGTGTACCCACTTTTTTCCATACCTATGCCATACTTCTTACTGTTTGTAACATACATTGTGTGACTGCACTTGTTGCTCTATTAACTTTTTAGCAGAGTCCATATAATACTTAAAAAAGTATTCCTGGTGTCATCTAGTGTTCCTCCTGGCTTTGTCAAAAAACCTTCCCTCACATGGACCCATCAACATCCCCCTCAGCTGCCCCTGATTTTACAGGTAGCTCATGCCCTTGCCTCTTACGGGTGTCCTATCCCTCATAACTCACAGACTTTTGCAATCATTGAATAATGTCAGACATTAGAGTTTCATACTTCTTATTAGGTAGTAAAAAAAAAACTCTTATACTAAGCATAGTGGGTATAAGCTCCGTCTTAACAAACTGCTTTTTTGTGCAAGGTCTGAAACATTTCCCATACTTTTACTTTTTTTTTCTCAAAGACTTAGGTAATGTTTTGGAAGCATCACTTTTGCCTAGTGATGGTGCAGAGGACTAATATACATCTACATACACTCACACCTGCAGCTAAACACATTCACATACACACACACACACACACACACACACACACACACACACACACACACACACACACACACACACACACACACACACACACACCAAAACTACCTGTCTACTAAACTCCTCAGCACTTACCCCTAACATGATCAGATGAGCATGAACATTTGTCTGCGTCTGAGGTACCTTAGCTGCATAAATGCCTTTTTGTATGTATTTCCATGGGGAGAGTATATGGCTAATTAGCATAGGTTTTCTCTCAGAATTCTTCATTAGAATTTGCCGGAGGTCATGGAGACAGCCCACTGTAGTGTTGCATCTCCTTTTGGTACAACACCATGGTAGGGCTGTCTCTGAATTGGAAATAGTTACCGGAAAGTGAACAGCAGGCATACACCTGGCAGTAATTGTTCTACATTTAGCCTGTAATGTTACTGATATAATGAATAATGGATGTAAAATGTTATTATATCTCATAGAAAAGTGCTCATAACTTATTTCAAGATGCATGCACTGAAGAAGCATACTGTCCATGCAAATAGGTCAGAGAAATATAGTGTAATATTTGTCTCAAATGTCTAATGTTCTAAGCATATAACTGGAAGCAAAGTTTGAATGAAATTATATGCTATTATAAAAGTAAGAAACAATTGTAAATGCATTCAGATGTTTAAAATACTTTCCAGACAGGCTGAAATGTTCCCTAAAGTATGTTCAGGAATACAGTGTCCTCTAGTTTGAAACTTGCTGGATGTTCTTCATTTGGCATACAGCCAAGTATTAAAACCTTCCATCTATTCTGACATGAATAGCTGTTCATGTGATTCACACCTTCTTGCTGGAACCAGGTCAGATGCACCATCTGTTCCTTCATTTTGTGACCTAGCTCACGTAGTAAGCCAGGAGGCTTGTAATAACTCTGGTATTGTACATTCTTCTCTGCAGACATTCAATAGAATTTAACAGTGTTAAGTATGTCTGAAATACAGACTGCTGTAAATAGCAGTGCTACGGTAAAACGGAAGCTGCTGAAACAGTTATTATGCAAGCAATGGCACTACACACACACACACACACACACACACACACACACACACACACACACACACACACACACACACACACACACACAAAAACACACACATACAGCCAAGTATATACATATGCACACATTACATAAGCACACACCCACAGACATGCGCACACACACACACACACACACACACACACACACACACACACACACACACACACACACACACAATAACTAATTCACTTCTTTGCAGCTTGTTGTCACATTCATTTTTAGGAAGATTGGTATCCTTTATTCCCTATTTGAGAAATACATATGACTAAACAATGTACATAAATGTATTACAAAAAAGAAAAGTGAATCTCTTTTACTGTAATGATGAAAGAGGCAGATGCTTCACAATATAATAAACATACATCTACTTGTAGTCTGTTTTTAATCTTGGCTATGGTCAAGTTTCAATAAATTAAGTAAAGCACATCTGACTACTAAAGAATGCAGGCATCTCTGATACTTTTCAGCTAAAAATACTTGTACTGAAGCTCTTTCAACAAGCATGCATTATGTATGATATTTGTAATGCTTTTAACTTAAGGACTAAATCTCATATCTTGTACTTGAATGCAGTTTGTTATGGAACAGATCAATATCCTTTTCCAATGGCCCATGTAGCACCTGTGAGAAAGTTTCTGATCAGTGTGCCATTTTTGTTTTCGATAGACTATCATAACTTATATAAAGAGACTCATTATTTTGGTAGCGATTGAAGGACTCTTACAGCCTCATCTCATTACTCATAAACATCTCTGAATGTGACCATTATGTTGTCATCATGCCATGTTATTTAGGTTAATGGGGCTAGGTGTGCAACCAAACATAGCATGTCCTAATAAGTATGCTGAGTAGGGTCTCTACACAGTGCATAGTAAATGCGTGCAGTTCATAGTATTTCCCTATTTGTTCTTGTTTTCATACACTGTGAGAGCCATCTCCTGAAAATGCTACTTTTACCTTTTATTCCATCCTCGTGCCAGTGACACCTTCTTTCATTATCTTCCTTCGTTATCACTTCATTCTAATAATTTCTTGCCTGTTTATATGTTCTTCTTTCCCTTTCCAATGATTTTTGCTTTGAATCCCGATACATATATTAAACTCTGCTTATATTCTCCTTTTCCTAGAACTATCTTTCACCACATTGCATGATGTTGTTCAAATTTCCTTCCTCATCCTTTTTTGTCACTTTATTTCTTATGCTTCTTGCTCCACCAGTAAATCCTAACTGCTAAGCCCCCTTTTACTACCCCTTGTCATGTATGCCGTGGCAAACCTGCAGTCCTTCTTATTTAAAGTAACACAGCTGTTCATGCATTAGATATATAGTCAATGCGTCCCAGAGCTGCTAAAGTTTTTGATTTGCAAATTGCCCCCCTCCATTTCTGTGTTGTCTACTGTATTGTATTGTTTGCATTTGTGTTATCTGCCCCATTCCCTTTTCTGGTTATTATGATCTACATGAAACAGATATTTTTGCACTTTGATTTAATGGAGACCTCCTCTAATCTCCAATTCTCCATCCTACAACACTTCTTTTCTCACTCTCTCCTTTGAGCTTCACATTATTGCTCTACTAGATCTTGGCCAGTCAATACCCAGAGTATTTTAGCAGTTCTGAAAGTTATACAAGGTAAGGGATATCAAGCTGCTGGAAGGGGTGTAAAGGAAAGTCACCAGAGTATTGTGTGAGATGGAGGAAGTGATATGACTAGAGGTTACAATAGGCGGGACTCTTCTCATCAGAGGCCATAAGGAATCCTGGTTTAGTGTCATGCTATGGGGGCACAAGATGCTGAAGGAAATGTGAAGGGGTTACTCATAAGAGGAATGAGAAGGCAGGAGATGGACATCAGCAAGAGACTATAGAGATCATACTCACTCAGCATATGTGAAAATGTTTCTTCATGGAGATAGTCCATTGACTGGATTACTAGAATTGTGTGGTGGTGGAGACAGAATCCATGGATTAATTCAAGATTGCACTGGACAGGCAGAGAAAGCATGAAGGGGAAAGAGTGGTATAGGGGACATAGAATGATAAATGTGCTACTAAAACAAGCTACATAGGCCAATTATCCCCTTCAGTCAACAAACAAACAAGTATATGTAATGCAATATCCCATCAAACAGGCACAACCCATTTTACCACTGTTTATCCTGTTATGACCATTCTACCAAATAATTTATTTATTTTATTTATTTATTTTATTTTACATTTGTTTACCGGGCTAGTCCAACTGGATATATGTCCATTTTCAGTGGAGGCCCGGGGAGAAAAGCTCCACTACAAACTACTAAACAATGTCAAGATATACATAATCTACAAAAATACAGAGAAAAAAAAAACATATGCAATAACTTTTAAACAGGTTGTATTAACTTTTGAGTAAAATCAAAAACCTAGGATGGAGAAGAGAAAGAAAGGATAAGAATATTAAATAGTTCAATGGAGTATGAAGAAGAGAAGAAAGAGAATGGGTGTTAAGGAGTTGGATAATGATGCAAAAAAGAGAGAGCTAACCTGGGTTATGACAAGAGCATAGCCAATGCATATTTAGGAAGGATTTTAGTTTAGTTTGAAATTGGGAGAGTGATGTTAGGGATGTAAGTTCCTGTGGTAACTCCTTAAATAAATAAGTAAATAACTCCTTATTGTGCTCATCTCTTAATAATAATGTTTATTGCCATATGTGCCATGCATATAGCTGACCCTGTGCCATACATGCCAAATGAAGAAGATATAGTTCCACCCATTTTCTTCTTATTTGTCACTAGCATTATGTGCTAAGATCCTGATTACTACCTTCCTACTGGGTCTACTATATCCCTGGACATGCATGAGTTGTAAATATACCTGTTGGACATTTCAGTGTGTAACATTGTTTAACCTAAGTATACAAGCTTTCTTAAGCACCAGTACATAAGGAGCATGGGTCTTCAAACAAATAAAATCCAACAAATTAAATTAAGCATTGTTGCAGCAGCAGAGGAAAGTTCTCTTGCACACCCTTTGTTAAAGCTTTACCCCTCATACCTCTCAAAGTCTTGCTTGGATGTTGCTCCAGCTTGGAGAAATCATTCAGAAAAATTTTTTAAAAAATATGTATTTCACCAAGACCTTTTGAACTTGGAAGTTAGATAATAAACAAATGTTAAGCCTACACACATCACTGCAACAGGTAGTAAACAATTAGTACATGGAAAGCAAATGAGCACATGGGTCTTGAGCAATTAAATATTAACACCTCCTAAGTGTTTTGTGAATATTGTTAACATTCTTCATATAAACTGTTATCTATTAACATAAGAGGCATCCTACCCATGATAACCAGGCTTACACACCACATATGCTGTCTTCAGAGGAGAGACATGCATCTTTGAGTCCCCCAGATAACCGTGGCACTGCTACCTGCATACATTATAATACATTGACATAAAACAAATATGTAGGAGTGGTAATCAGTACATTCATGAAATCATTGCTCTATTACTGAGATGTACTCTTTCAAACAGAGATCCTGTTTTTCATACTTAAGAAGCTCTGCGCTCACTACAGAAGGCAAATGACACAGAAATACTCTTAGGGCATCCCTTCCATCTCTGAGAAGGAAAATAATACAGAGGTTTTAATATCTTAACATTAGGCATTGTAATTAAGAAATAAATCCTTTGTGGGCCAGGCATATGGCATTATATTTCACATAAGCCCTCCTGTCCTGCACACATCTGAATGTGCGCATGACATAGCAAACTCTCCACATATCTTAACAGAATCAGACGTACCATTACTGCCCAGCCAGCCAGCTTATACAACCTTTCTTTCATTTGCTGCACTGAACTTATCATACTGGAAGAGGGATGTCTACAAGCACACAAATGTAAACATCGTAAAAAGATACAAGATTAGTCAAACCCACTAAAATTTCAACTCTCAGTATATTTTTACATGTATGGTGGCTGTACTGTGAGATCATAAGATATTTTATCTATTCCCTGATATTATGCAACCATGGTGTTAGTATATATAAATAATGGGGGTGGAGGAGCAAAATCCCTCACATGGGGGTGTCTCACTGCAAAAAAGAATGCAGGTATGCATTTCAGTGAGTTTGACTATTCCAGTATCCTTGCAGGCAAACTTTTGATTATGTATCTAACTGAAGTAATCCAAAGTTATCCTTTGTTACCATCTTCCTATCTTGTCCCCAGGGAAACACCATCCACATCTCTTCCTTATCTTCTCTGTGTTCAATAGTTCAATTCTGATGCCAACTTCTACTTCCTTCATACATTATTAAATATGGAAGTAAACTGGTTCAGGAAAGTTTGTGTCAGTTTTGCTGCAATTATATATAAAACAAGAAAAACATATAGGTCCTTTTTGGCTCGGGATTGCTCCTAAAGTACTTTGTTGGCATTTACACATACATATGCTCTGGGCTAGACCTGCAATTTAAGACTACAGCAGCTTCAAATCTGCTCTTACTGCCTATGTTAGGACCACCCAGAATGGTTATTAAGAGCTTTTCTACTAAACTTCTTAGGTTTTACATAAAAAACACTGTACCTTAATAGACACCTCACAAATACTTCCAACTAAGGTACATTCTGCACCTTCCTTTTATTATCACACCATACTAATCTTAAACCTTTCTTTTGTGGCCTGGAATATCTGGGCATCTACTCTTCTGCAGTCACCTTTAACATCCCCTAATTATAAATAAAATCAACCTGTATAATTTTAACTTTGATGTTCACTCTCACTCTTTCAAAGCAGATCACAACACATTGTTAAAACTCTTCTGGAGGAGGACTCACTAAATTCAGTCTTTACTTTGCTTGTTTAGCTCAGTAACATAAGCATCTATACAATCCATTGGACAGTTTGCCCTTATAAAACAAACAAACAAAAAAAAAAAACATGGGGAATAAGTCTCAAGTACTTTTTATGCTCAGCAAAGTGCATTTTTAATTGTCTTTGTTCTAGCTGCTAATGTAATTTAAAATAACCTTAAAGTGTATGTTCCACCTTGCAAACTTGGCTGCCTTAGAATAACCTTGTAATTACTTGTTATAGCTAGATGTTGGATTTGCCTCTGGTCCCTTTTCACTTTTTGGCTAACTAGAGTGTGTTTTAACATTAAGAAAATTGCAATTTTAGGGGCAGTAGAAAGTTAAGCCAGTCTGTCCAAGTTGGGCAATACAGAGGGAGGCTTAAAGGGAGCTTGTTTCATTAGTCAGAGAGCTTTTTAATTGGTTTTGTCCCTTTTCTTTCAGTGTATAAATTCTGCTGCTCATCACGCAGTGGTATTTAGCAGTGCAGGGAACAGACAAAGGGACTTAGAAATTAAAATTTCTCTATCAAGCTTGCCCTGCAACTTTACTCAGTACTCAAGTGTGCAAAGGACAACTTGTTTGCATTCTGAGGAGCACTGTCACATGAATTCAGTCATACATTGCCTAGCTGTAGTTCCTACCTTCACAGAGCCCAGCTTAGAATGCTGGATCACCCCTTTGTAGTTCACCTAAAAAGACTTGAAACCATGAATGGACACTTTCCGAGTTTCTCTTTTGCCAGCTCGGTAGATATGGGCATCCTGAAACAATGCAAGCATTATTTCCTGTTCTCTGACATCCAACTAATTCTTAGAAAAATTGATAAAGTATGTAAGAGATGTATTTACATAATGTCACTGGAAACAAGACTCTCACAAAAAAGCAGTCAAAATAACAACCAAGTTGTTGGTAATGTAAGCATTACACCACAACATATAGTACTGACCCATCACCTAGACCAACATATGCTGAGGCACTTAAAAACAACCTTACTAAACCCCAAAGACCTCCTAAATATTTATCCAACAAGCAGAATCTTCCACAACCCCAAACCAAAAGCACTCCACCAAAACAGCATCAAACACAACACATGCAGCAAAACCCTTTGGAGCCTCAGCTGCAAAGCCCATTAGGTAAACCAACACACTACTCAATATTTTAATAACAGGAGACTCCACTGTGAGACATACAGATGTGTCACTCACCAGGTTGAATAAGGGGAAAATCATGGTCACTTGTCTTTCTGGGGCCAGGATCCACCACTATATTAAAGCCAAATTTGAGGTAAGGATAGTCTCCCAGGCAAAGGACAACCACAAGGCTTTCCTTAAGTATGTCTAAAATCTCAAAAGCAGTACACAGCAGTGTGCAGAACTGACTATAAATGGAGATACCTACACAAATCTTGAATATATGGCAAATCTGCTGGTCAACAAACTCACCTCCAGTTTTACTCCCTAGCCACTCCCCAGGAAATACGATCAAACAACTTCCCCTTAACTATCACTAGAGAGCAGGTCTTTGATGCACTCTCTAAGGCCAAAACCACTGCATTGATGGGCCCTGATAATATCCCGGGATGCCTCCTATATACCCTGAAACATGACCTATCAGGATCACCGTAGTCACAGTTTAACCATCACCTCCAGATAAGCTTTGTGCCAATGAACTTTAACAGATAAGCTTTGTGCCAAGTGAATGTAGAACTGCAATGGCCATCCCTCTGCACAAGGCAGGGCCATCAATGGACCCCAGGTACTACAGACTCTGTCTGACTAGTCTCATATGCAAAACCATGGAAGAAATTATCATAGAAATGATTAATAAGGACATAGAAAACCTTCAAACACTTCATCCCACCCACTGTCATTTTGTCAAGGGCAGATCATAGCTATTCAGTCTTGTGGACTTCTTTGAGAAGGTCATCAAGGAAATGAATGAGGGTAAAATGGTGCATACTGCCTACCTTGACCTGGTTAAGACATTTGATACAATATTGCACTTGGGCATTGTAAAAAAACTTGTGGATATAGGCATAAACACAGTGTTATGTGCTGGCTAGCTATCTGGCTGTCAGATAGGATACAGGAAGTTAGGATGTGGAGGCCACCACCACAAAGAGGCTGGTCAGTAGTGGAGTTGCTCAGGGCTGTGTGTTGGGTTCACTTCTTTTTAGCATCTACTTTTTTGATGTCGAGGCCAATGTCAAGAGCATCTGGCTGATCAAGTTTGCAGATGATTGCAAACTCGGAACAGTCAAAGAATCTCCCCAAGACATTAGCGTCCTACTGGAAAGACTAACACAGAAAAATAACTTGAGCTAAAGTCACAGCTTAAAGCTCAATACCAAGAAATATATAACATTACCCTTTGGGAAGTCAGCCATGCTAAGAAATTATCTCATTGATAACACGCCAATAAGTGTGAACCCAGTTGTCAGCAATTTGGGGATATATGTGGATAGTAATCTGAGATTCGTCCAATATGTGTCTAAGGTAGTAACAAAATCATTCTGTGTTGCTCAACTTATAAGCAAGGTCACATCATCTAGGTCCAAGGATGTCAGCAATTCATTGTTTTTGGCCCTTACTAGGACCATCATTGAGTACAACATCCCCTTTGGTATGGGCCAGAACCAGTTACATGAAACAAATGGAATGTCTGAAGAAGTTCCACACAAAAAGAATACAGGGTGTTAAACAGCATGTCCTATGGATATTGCCTCAAAGTCCTATATCTATAAAATGTTTCTGACATACTGTTGAGAGGCGATCTATGCCTGGCATACAAGGCAGCCTTGGACCACATTCTGACTTTTCTTATTATCCACAAAATGAATAGCATTAGAATTACTCAATCTAGGGATTTAAACTTTGCTTGTGACATAAATAGGACACATTGGAGGGGCAGGTATGTGTCTCCGACAATCCCCCTTTTCTGGAGCGGACTTCCCATCAATGTTAAGCAGAGCTCTTCCCTAAGCTGGAGCAGTGGATGGGAAATAGGAAATACAACCTGGGCCTAGCACCTATTTCTTTAATGGGCAGAGGCTGCTTGCAAAGCTTGCCCTAGCTTATGATGCCCCTTACAGTAATTTCCATGGCATATAAACATAGTAGATGCAATTGGCATGCTTAGCTAGGCTTATAAAGGCCCCAGTGGTTGTTATACACTTATGAACCTAAGAACCTAGACTGATCACTCTTCAGAGCTTCCTTACATCCTGATATCCTATCCATGAAAATTGAAAGCAGGAGGGGAGGCATAATTGACACTGGCAGGGTCCTAGGCCCCCCTTCAATGTATTCAACTTAACATCTAGAATACAAACAGAATGGCATGCAGCTCTGGTCCTGGAACCCAATATTGTTAAATCACTTCCCACAAGACATTCCAGGGTATGTAGTCATATGTTTTATTCAAGTGCACAAACTTTTTACATGTAGCAGTACTGATCCCTCAGATACTGTATCTGTTCAATTACAAAGAGTTAATCCACTGTTCTCTAGTGAGAACAGAGTCTATGTTACTCCTCCAAAACTGGTATCATAATTGTGGAATGCAGTCTACTGTTTAGCACTTTGGCACATTATTTCACAGAGTGGGTAAACAATGCTATCTCACTATAACTGGAATGCCTAAAATGGTGTTCACTAAGCCTCCGGTTAGAATTGTTTGAAGACACATGTGGACATCATCTTCACAAGCATTGCGTCTTATTTCCACTAATGGTCACAGTTTTTAAAATTGCTCCCCCAATGTCTATTCCACAGCATTTATAAGTATGTTAAAGACTTTTCATTGAATTAAATTACACCTAACAATTTGTTTTCAAGACAGAAAAAATATAAGAGTTCATATGGAATATTAGTACTTCTAGGTAACATGATTTCAGTTTGCTATGTCTCACGCCTTCTGATTTGATTTTAGTTATTCCTTTAAGTTATCCTTTGGGGATGCAGAACAATTCCTCTAAAGCAGTTTTGTTGAATGCAGCATCAGAAAAAAAAATCACCAAACTACGTTTACCAAACCATAACACTGAAATATATTTTTACATGGAAGATAAAGATGCATGATACCCTCATGCACAATGGTGTGCCTCCACATCCCCTTCTTATGCACTTGTTTCCATGTTTAATGCCTGCTGGAGGCTCCTGACTGCATAGTGTCCATTAAAGTTTTACAAAGCTTTTCTGAATAATTAACACTCAAGGAAACTATTTGGTGATGAAAATAGTAATGAACTATATAACTAACTTTCATCAAAGAACCTGTGAGCCATAACTGACAATTAAAAATATAAACTCTTAAACAAAGAATATTCTGTCAGACCTACTTTTTACTACACTTATCAAATATATGCATTATGCATTTCTGAAGCATACTTGAAATGCCTAGACTACACTTTTAAATCAACTATACTTTCAGAAAAGGTCTTTTATGGACCCACTACATTTTTTTATAAAATTGATTCTCTTGTTGACTTTGGGGCATTTCGTTCCCTTTATTTCATGTCATGCCTTCTTTTTTAATGTAGTTTGTCTTTTGAAATGTGCTGATCTCTTGGTTTTCTTAAAGTCTGTTGCAGTTTCTGACTTTGCTATGTTTTTCCTCCAGTCCTTCGTGGTAAGCTTATATATTTCCTTTAGTCTTTCTTCACTGAGCTTTGAATGCAGATCCTATGTCTTTCATCTATCCTGCCTTGGTCTTTAACTCATTAACACCTATGTGGTGTGGAATGTCATGCCTCTAGCAGTCTACACATATCTTGCATTCCAGAGCATTTTCTGAAAAAATAAACTTAAAATGCATAGGACAAACAAACTTAACTATTTTGTAAACAATAAAAGCTATTAAAATTGTACAAATAACAATATTATCAGTGGGTGATATTCTTTGCAGTGACAACAGTTAGTGCATTCATAGACTGCTCCATAAATACTGTACCATATTATAATGCAAAAACCCTAATTATATTTCTTCTGAATTTTCACAAATTTTCATATCTTGAAAACTATACAACCTAGACATATGTTGTTAGAACATTTTTGTTAGCTAGACATAAGCTTTCACATAACAATAAGAACTTCCTCTATAAGTGCACAAGAAAGAGCCTCAATGTTTTTGTATGGATAGATAATGTGTTACATGGCAAAGGATCACGTTAGAGAAATGTAGTAGTAAATGAAAATGACAGAGGATGAAAACATGCATTTCATGGTGAGATCCTCTGTGGTGCCTACTGTGGAGCAACCTTAGAACTGAATATGTTAACTAGATGAGGAGTGTAGGAAGAAATGGCTTCTAAGAGTCTTGGGGACCTGTTCCTTTAAATTAAAGTGATATTCAGATTTCTTGCATCTGTCAACTTATTCTGTTGTTCTTTTTTTTTGGCTAAGATACTGTTGGACAAGTAACGAGACCCAGGGTCAGTAAGTACCTTAATGTTAACTGCCTACCAAATTTTAAATGAAATATTTTCTTTCATTATACAGTTTCCAGAGTACCAAATGACCAGTCCCTGCAATGTGGGCAATAATTTGTTTAAAGTATAAACGCTGGATTTGTTTTGGATACAGGTGAAGTAAAATATTTCAGCTAATACCTTATGTGTTCATATAATATCATAGTTATTAACTTTTTTATACTACTGTATTTTCTGTTTTCAAACTTTCCTTTATTTTAAGACAATATGTCTTCATCTTTAAATAAAAGAGAGATTGAAAACAGAAAATGCCATCTTGTAACATTTAAGGCAACATTAAATGAATCTCTGCTAGAGTCTTCCATTACTCTAGTTAACAAACAGACAAATAAGCAGACAAACAAACATAAATAAATATCCCTGAAGCAGTGAAGCTGGCAGCCAACATGGAAGAATGCAAATTTTAGAACTCAATCTTCTTCTTTTCCCATTTAGGCGTTGCCACAGCAGATCACCTGTCCGCTCAGGATTGGCAGTGGAGTTTTACAGTGTCGAGTTGCTAGCCTGGCACCCAACCTTCCACAGAAGGCACACACACATACACACACACACACACACACTGTAAAACCCACTTTTTAAGTAAACTCATATCTGGAGGAACTTGGGGTCAATATTAGTTAGAATGAATGTTCTAAACATGATAATTTGGCCAAAGGCATATTGCCTTCTGATGGCTATCTTTAATATCTCCTTCGTATGTTTGGCAGAAATCAAACTATACAGACCAGCTAATGATTTCATGTGGGATGGAAATCATGGGTGGTGAGTGAATAATTGATGATTAGTCTCCAATAGATAAGGGGGAGTTTTTGTCCATAATAATTCCATGCATCACTTTCTTAAAATATGCCTAAGTGGAGGAAATCACTGGAGTAGATTGGATGCTAAGCTGATAAAAGGATAATCCCATAACTTTCTTCTTTGGTGGCCTAAAGGTTAACTATCACAATTAATGAAATTATAAATGACGGAAATCATGGAGGGGGACTTATAGATATTGAATAAATGTTTTCATGATGCTCAGCTTTGTAAGGTTATAATTCAGTTCCATAGCTGTCCAGGTTTCTAATTGATGAGTGTTGTAGAAAGACTGTTTCAGGAAAGATATCCAAGAATTTGTGATGAAGGAACCAAATATAGCTGCATTCATTATTATACAGAGCAAATATGATTTGGTAAAAGGGAGATTTGGATTTGCTTACAGATGTAGAATGCACTGTGTGGGCTGTGCCTGCAAACACCTGGGCTGTCGTTGCAAATACCCAGGCTGTGCCTGCATAGGATTCATTTTGATCGGTATACTATACCAGTAAACAAACAAACTAAATAACTAAATAAATAAAAATAAATGCTTTAACTCCAGTGCTCTTGTGGCAGCTGAATAATATGGGAGAGAGACCCATATATTTCAATGCTTACTTGATAGATGACCCCAATAGAAAATGCTTGATGGAAATAAAACAAATCATACATACATACATACATACATACATACATGCATACATACAATGTTGTACTGCTCCCCCCCAAGATTCAGGCTCTGCAAACTAGCATAAGGGAACATTTGAAATTGTACGGCCAGGTAGCAGGACAGTAAGCTGTGACGCAAAAAGGTTCCATTATTATGGTGGTTAAATACATCCTTTCAAATTTATATCATGATAGATTCTTTCATATTTTTAAAATTCCTATTTATAATATGATACTGCTTCATATTTATAAAATGGCACTCTTGCTTATTTCTGGTGGATATTGGCCTCTACGTCATGTTTGTATGTTAGGTTACATCACTAAAGTCGTAGATGCTTCTTGTTGCATGTGCTATGGCTGATGACAAACAAGCAGCAGACATTGTGGCAATGCAGTGCAAGAATTCAAGATTCTAGTAGCACATTGCTTGTCTGAAATAATAGAGAACTGACTCCAGTTAACAGAACAGTTTTTGGATCATTTGTTTCCCACCTTATATTTGAGCAGACAGTAAGCGAACTACAAAACATTTTAGCAGAGCTACAGCATTGGCTGGGACAGTAATTGCCTATGGGTAATAGGACATCATGCCCTTATGTCATTGTTTGTGAGGAGCATGTCAGCTGAACAGGTTAGAAAATGACTTCTTTCTGTGGACATTCAGGTAAATCCCCATTATTAATGACGTTTAATTAAAGAAACTACAAAACATTTTAGCAGAGCTGCAGCATTGGCTGGGACAGTAATTGCCTATGGGTAATAGGACATCATGCCCTTATGTCATTGTTTGTGAGGAGCATGTCAGCTGAACAGGTTAAAAAACGACTTCTTTCTGTGGACATTCAGGTAAATCCCCATTATTAATGACGTTTAATTAAAAATTAGTGAGGGGAAAGAGTTTCTGGCTTACATTCTAATCAGCACTTGCTAAAGTTTACACTCAGTTCAAAAATTGTTATTGCATCATACTAGTTATGCTTTTAAACATATAGTGCTCCTTTTCAGTTTTTTTTGCAGTATATTTAAGTGTGACTACCACCTTTTTCTTTCTTGTGTAATGTAAGTACAAAATCTGACACTTTAACTGCTGTATAATTGTATACTATGGTGTAGAGTGAAGCTTATGAAAATAAAGTAAAAAAATGATAACATCTACCACATTAATTTGTTCCATAAGTAAAATCTGCCTCTTTTCTACTGTTGTGTGGCAATGTAAACCCTGGCTCTATATAACTGTCACTGTTGAGGTGACACCCTAACCCCATGTGCAAAACTGGGAAAAAAGGTTGTGGATGGACATATAGATGGATGGATGAAATGCAGCTGTTTTGAACGTGGGTTGTCTCCTGCTTTTCATTATTGTTTTTCCCATCACTACACCTTTTCAGACATGCTTAACAAAATGATACTGTTGGAATATTGTGCTTTAGAAACATGTTCTTCTTGGAAGTCTTCTGGCATGTAACCAACACCAGACTGAGTCTTTCTTATGAATGTCCAAAAGTATACATAATAACATTTAAAGCCTTCAGACATGACCTAATAAGGTTCTAACCCCATTTTCCACATTCTAAACAAATTGCACAAAATGACTATGAGGCATTCAGTTATGCATATATGACAACCATACCTGTGAGCCAAATACTGCTGAATATGAAAACCCAAACAGCTCAAACAGATAAATGGCCAATTACTTTAGAATTATGTATGCCAAAGACTGTGCATTTTTGGGGATTGTCGTAAATCCCATGTATCACTTCTTTGCTGCATGCTAATTTTCTTCACATATGTCAAATTATCAGATTTCTATAACTACTTTACATATGAACTGCCATGTTTTGATGGCCTTTTCAAAACAAAATGGATGCACTGCTAAGTTAGAAACTTAAGTAAGAAATACAGGTAAATACCTAAATCCTTTCAGCAGGTCAGCATTTCTTAGAGAGAGAATGATGCTACACCTTGAAATCAAGGCCATTCTTTAGTGTAGTAGTCATGGTACAAGAAACTAGCCTACAAAAGCAGAAAAAAAGAAACCAGATGTGATTTGACCTCTCTTAAGGCATTTTAAACATTTAAGGAATTATTCATAAACACTATGACCATGGAGTAGGGCAGCTAGGCAGTAGAATGATATACTGAAGTCCTGTGTTATTCATAGAAAGTGGTACATAATTCTAGAAGACTCTGCATGCTAATCATAAATATGGAGTAGGGGGCACAGCCTAATATGTACCAAAGCACAATGTAGTTTATAGAAACTACTGCACAATATGCAGTCTTATCTCACTGTACTCCATGCATGGAATACCTATGCAGGCAATCCCATGTCCCGGAGAATATGCAAGTACAAACACTACACCAATTGCATATGAGTTGATCCAAATGGTGTAAATTATGGGACTTGACCCACATACCTACATCTAGCATAATGCTTGTGACCACAGCAATTCCCTTGCAGCACATCATCCATTAAAAAGGGGAAAATAACTGTGTGTGGTAAGAAAACTGCTATAGACACTGCAGTTCTCTGTGGTACAGGCAACCATGTTAACACAACCATACCTATCTATACCCCTACAGTAGGTCTGCTGAGTGATTGCCAATGAGATGTGTCAGAACAATCCTCATAGCTATAAAATGGGTAAGACCCCTGCTTTGTCATCATGCCTAATGAATGAAAGTTTTTTTTCTTATAAAATACACATAATGCTGGGACACAGCAAAACAACAGAAACAGATACTTACTGAGGTATAATAAACATCACTAAATACCTGTTCCATTGGTATAGCATAGTACACCTTTTTAAGTAGCTGTCCCCTGCATATTAAATGGTGATTCTCCCATTTGAAACACTGACATGCATAGTATACTACTGTGTACTATTTGTGCCACTCACAGAAGAGGTCAGTCTTGTGTATACCTCTGCTCCTTACCTTGATTCATGTCTATAAATTGTGTTAATTAACAGTGGTGTACTAAACATAGTGTGCATAACATATTTATGTAACCAACCACTATGTATATGAATAGCTTAATTCTTCTATTATTCCTTGGCTGACTCACACTTTAAACCCTCTTTTAGAATGACACTCCCCTCAGTGATCTGTTTACCCTGTCACTTCTGTATAATGTGCAGCTCAGCCTTAGCACGTGACAGCCCCTGTTTTAACTCACCCATGCTTCAGGTATCGATTCCTGATTGCCTCTCCTTATTTTAACAGCACTTGTACTGCATGCACAGTGTCTTAGCACTGCACATCAAAATCTCAAGCCCACTAACCCTGTACATTGTCCTCACCTGCCTCTCCCTATTTTCTTCCTCATTTCTGCTTTTGTTTGAGCCTTTCTTTGTTTGTTTGTTCAAGTTTCTAGCCTGTCACTGAAATTCCTGATTCCTTGCTATCGATCTTTGTTTGTCCTGGCTATAATTAACACTTCAGAAAAGACCACTGAACATCTTCATTCCTTACATATTTCTAGTCTTCCTGAGCTTTCTATATGCCTCCTCTACTAACCATCTGAAAAGCTCTTTTAATTTTTTATGTCACATGTTACATATGCACATGTTGGTGTTACCTGTTCTCTGACTGCCATGGTCACTTTCCCCATCATCCTGTTCAGAATCAGCCCTGGAACTGTTTGCATAGACACATGGCTGCTCCTTTCAGTCTTGCCCTCATCTAATGCTGCTTGTGACAGATTCTTCTTCTTCGGCACAGAGCTCTTGATAATGTTCTTCTGTTTCAGGCTGCTTTTGCTAGACCTTCCACCTTTTAAGCTGCTTTCTAACACCCATGTCTTTGTTGTATTTACTAAGTTCAGCCTGTCAGTTATCCTATCTCACTGGTCCTTTTTGCCCTGCTCTCCTTGCTAGTCCTTCTTCCAGTTGTCCAGGCTCCATTAAGTGTCCCTTCCTTCTTTTTCTCAATTCTCACAATTATTTCACCTGTCATTATTGGCCTGTCACATCAGTCTACCTGCCTTCTTCTGGTACTTCAGCCCCTGTCAGCATGGTCCCATGTGCTCCATCTATCCCTCTATCAGTTCTCTATGCCACTCCATATCTCCCATATTATATGGTTACCATGGTTACCTTGTCACTTTGGTGCATTGACTGTTACTTGTTTTCCATTACATCAGTCTTCTTATCCCTTCCTTCTCCCACTGCTGTGATTCTTTCTTTCAATGTCTCTGCCTATGTTCTTGTTGTAACTCTTTGCCTACCCTCTGGCAGCCTGCATAATTGACTTTTCTGTAGTGTTCCCCAACTTCCTGACATTTGCAGTTCTATCAGTACCCCTCTCTGCTGCACCTGACCTATCTTTCCTTTATAGTGCATCTTTTTCCAGTTTTCCTTTTCTCTAGCATATCTTCACCAGTCCCTTAACCACACTGTTGACTCATACCTTAAGTGTCTAGTCCACCTCTTCTGTTCTGCCACAATTTTCACACTGAGCTAATCGAAGGAAGGACACTGAGGAAACTCGAGCTATAATATATAACATTATTAACTGTTTTTTGTTTATTTTGTTCTTTATTTCTTTGTTATTTATAGCACTTTGTGTACTGTGTATTTGTCTAGCTAGTTTCCCTGTGTGTGAGGTATTAACTGGAAATTGTCCACTTTTATTAAGCATCTGTTGGGTTGTTTGTTTCTGATAACTTGTTGCAGTTAAACTTTTTTCTAGAGGCTCCTTTAGCTGTTTAAAACTTTCATTTAAAGGCTCACTGCTGCTTTTCAGCTGTGAGAAACATTTCTGCAGTTTGTTCTAAGTAGTGGGGATATTTGTAGCATTTCCATATTCAGGCTTGTATTTGGGCCTAGTGTTTGTGGAGGCTGTGTGTCCGAGCACATATTCAGGGACATCTTGGTTTAGCCAAAGCCATCAGGCATTTCAGTGAGAGAGAATTGTTTGAGGTCATTGGCTGACTGAGGTCACCTGGACTACAGCTTAGACTAAGCACTTCATTCGTTCTTTTGAGATTTCTTTCTTAAAAGCTGTCTCAGATTTCAACCTTCTGTTACCTAAGAAGTTCAGTTGTGAAAAAAAAAAAAAAAAAAAAAAAAGAAATTTTATCTGCTTTTACTGTATTTGTGTTTCTTCCTACTTTATTTTGCTTTTGCGTCATCTTAAAAGTACTCAGTTGTATTTATTACTGCTTGATGTAACTCATTCTAAGCCTTTTAGTTTAAGCACTTGGGCTTCAGACCAATTGTTTTACATTAAGAAGGTTTGTGGTCTGCACTGTAGTGGCAAGAACATGTAGCTTACATCCTTCTAAGTTGGGAACTGCTGATTGAGGGCTCAGTGTCTGTTATTCTAAAAGTGTATTAATTCTGGTTTAAGCATTTGGGCTTCAGGACAGTTATTTTACATTAAGAGGGTTCATGGTCTGCACTCTTGTGGGAGGAGAGGCTGTACTCTGCCCTTCTGAGCTGGGAATTTCTGGTTAAAGGCTTATAGTGACTGCATATTTGAACTGCTTCTTACTGAAATTGGTGCACGTTGTTTGCTGTAGCATAGACTAGATCCAGGCCTGCTGAATCTAGCTTTGTTTGTATAACTTGAGCACTAATCCAGGCATTCTTTAAAGTATTCAATTGTATTTATTACTGCTTGGTAGTAACTTGATTAAAGTGTAGCTATCATTCTAAGCCTTTTGGATTAAGCACTTGGGCTTCAGACCGGTTGTTTTACATTAGGAAGGTTTGTGGCCTGCACTGTGGTGGCAGGACAGGTAGCTTACATCCTTCTATGTTGGGAACTGCTGATTGAGGGCTCAGTGTTTGTTATTCTAAAAGTGTATTAGTTCTGGTTTAAGCACTTGGGCTTCAGGCCAGTTATTTTACATTAAGAAGGTTCGTGGTCTGCACTCTTGTGGGAGGAGAGGCTGGACTCTGCCCTTCTGAGCTGGGAATTTCTGGTTAAAGGCTTATAGTGCCTGCATATTTGAACTGTTTCTTACTGAAATTGGTACACCTTGTTTGCTGTAGCATAGACTAGATCCAGGCCTGCTGAATCTAGCTTTGTTTGTATGCTTGTTGTTTGTTTGCTTGTTATTTCCCCAAGATGCTAATTCCACCTAAAATGCAGCTTTTCAGTGCTTCTGTGGATCCCTAATGATATCTGCATTGCTTACTGTACGTATTTCCCTGTTTCACTTGAAAAAAAGTTACTGTTTGTTGTTTTTGCATTTAAGTTACCTGTAACACATTGCATTTAAGTTACCTGGCACTTGCTCACTAAAGCAATTATATAAGTCAGCAGTAAAAAATTAAAAGCACTACACCTTCACAAACTCCCCTTGAGTACCTTGTTCCCCAGTGGCCCTTTTTTTCAATTATAAAGGAATTCCCAATACTATTCTAGCATGTCCAAAGGTCAGTTGTCAATCTCCTCTCTGGTCCAGCTTGTGAATCTGGAAATCTTGAGGCAATGTTACAACTGTCTCATGTACACAGACAACCCTCTCCTCCTCCCAACAAATTCCAACACATGTGAGAGATGCAACCATATAGCCAAACTGGAGGCCAAGCTCTCTCAACTCAGTACTGGCGTATCCAGTCAGGAGGAGAAGGAAACCACACTCACTACAATTCCAGTTTCACATAGACCTACCACGACAGCAAACCAAACACATAAACACACAAAAACATACTTGGAGGCACTAAATAAAAATCTGCCATGGAAGAGGGATGTCTACAAGTACACAAATGTAAACATCGTAAAAAGATACAAGATTAGTCAAACCCACTAAAATTTCAACTCTCAGTATATTTTTACATGTATGGTGGCTGTACTGTGAGATCATAAGATATTTTATCTATTCCCTGATATTATGCAACCATGGTGTTAGTATATATAAATAATGGGGGTGGAGGAGCAAAATCCCTCACATGGGGGTGTCTCACTGCAAAAAAGAATGCAGGTATGCATTTCAGTGAGTTTGACTATTCCAGTATCCTTGCAGGCAAACTTTTGATTATGTATCTAACTGAAGTAATCCAAAGTTATCCTTTGTTACCATCTTCCTATCTTGTCCCCAGGGAAACACCATCCACATCTCTTCCTTATCTTCTCTGTGTTCAATAGTTCAATTCTGATGCCAACTTCTACTTCCTTCATACATTATTAAATATGGAAGTAAACTGGTTCAGGAAAGTTTGTGTCAGTTTTGCTGCAATTATATATAAAACAAGAAAAACATATAGGTCCTTTTTGGCTCGGGATTGCTCCTAAAGTACTTTGTTGGCATTTACACATACATATGCTCTGGGCTAGACCTGCAATTTAAGACTACAGCAGCTTCAAATCTGCTCTTACTGCCTATGTTAGGACCACCCAGAATGGTTATTAAGAGCTTTTCTACTAAACTTCTTAGGTTTTACATAAAAAACACTGTACCTTAATAGACACCTCACAAATACTTCCAACTGAGGTACATTCTGTACCTTCCTTTTATTATCACACCATACTAATCTTAAACCTTTCTTTTGTGGCCTGGAATATCTGGGCATCTACTCTTCTGCAGTCACCTTTAACATCCCCTAATTATAAATAAAATCAACCTGTATAATTTTAACTTTGATGTTCACTCTCACTCTTTCAAAGCAGATCACAACACATTGTTAAAACTCTTCTGGAGGAGGACTCACTAAATTCAGTCTTTACTTTGCTTGTTTAGCTCAGTAACATAAGCATCTATACAATCCATTGGACAGTTTGCCCTTATAAAACAAACAAACAAAAAAAAAAACATGGGGAATAAGTCTCAAGTACTTTTTATGCTCAGCAAAGTGCATTTTTAATTGTCTTTGTTCTAGCTGCTAATGTAATTTAAAATAACCTTAAAGTGTATGTTCCACCTTGCAAACTTGGCTGCCTTAGAATAACCTTGTAATTACTTGTTATAGCTAGATGTTGGATTTGCCTCTGGTCCCTTTTCACTTTTTGGCTAACTAGAGTGTGTTTTAACATTAAGAAAATTGCAATTTTAGGGGCAGTAGAAAGTTAAGCCAGTCTGTCCAAGTTGGGCAATACAGAGGGAGGCTTAAAGGGAGCTTGTTTCATTAGTCAGAGAGCTTTTTAATTGGTTTTGTCCCTTTTCTTTCAGTGTATAAATTCTGCTGCTCATCACGCAGTGGTATTTAGCAGTGCAGGGAACAGACAAAGGGACTTAGAAATTAAAATTTCTCTATCAAGCTTGCCCTGCAACTTTACTCAGTACTCAAGTGTGCAAAGGACAACTTGTTTGCATTCTGAGGAGCACTGTCACATGAATTCAGTCATACATTGCCTAGCTGTAGTTCCTACCTTCACAGAGCCCAGCTTAGAATGCTGGATCACCCTTTGTAGTTCACCTAAAAGACTTGAAACCATGAATGGACACTTTCCGAGTTTCTCTTTTGCCAGCTCGGTAGATATGGGCATCCTGAAACAATGCAAGCATTATTTCCTGTTCTCTGACATCCAACTAATTCTTAGAAAATTTGATAAAGTATGTAAGAGATGTATTTACATAATGTCACTGGAAACAAGACTCTCACAAAAAAGCAGTCAAAATAACAACCAAGTTGTTGGTAATGTAAGCATTACACCACAACATATAGTACTGACCCATCACCTAGACCAACATATGCTGAGGCACTTAAAAACAACCTTACTAAACCCCAAAGACCTCCTAAATATTTATCCAACAAGCAGAATCTTCCACAACCCCAAACCAAAAGCACTCCACCAAAACAGCATCAAACACAACACATGCAGCAAAACCCTTTGGAGCCTCAGCTGCAAAGCCCATTAGGTAAACCAACACACTACTCAATATTTTAATAACAGGAGACTCCACTGTGAGACATACAGATGTGTCACTCACCAGGTTGAATAAGGGGAAAATCATGGTCACTTGTCTTTCTGGGGCCAGGATCCACCACTATATTAAAGCCAAATTTGAGGTAAGGATAGTCTCCCAGGCAAAGGACAACCACAAGGCTTTCCTTAAGTATGTCTAAAATCTCAAAAGCAGTACACAGCAGTGTGCAGAACTGACTATAAATGGAGATACCTACACAAATCTTGAATATATGGCAAATCTGCTGGTCAACAAACTCACCTCCAGTTTTACTCCCTAGCCACTCCCCAGGAAATACGATCAAACAACTTCCCCTTAACTATCACTAGAGAGCAGGTCTTTGATGCACTCTCTAAGGCCAAAACCACTGCATTGATGGGCCTGGGCCCTGATAATATCCCGGGATGCCTCCTATATACCCTGAAACATGACCTATCAGGATCACCGTAGTCACAGTTTAACCATCACCTCCAGATAAGCTTTGTGCCAATGAACTTTAACAGATAAGCTTTGTGCCAAGTGAATGTAGAACTGCAATGGCCATCCCTCTGCACAAGGCAGGGCCATCAATGGACCCCAGGTACTACAGACTCTGTCTGACTAGTCTCATATGCAAAACCATGGAAGAAATTATCATAGAAATGATTAATAAGGACATAGAAAACCTTCAAACACTTCATCCCACCCACTGTCATTTTGTCAAGGGCAGATCATAGCTATTCAGTCTTGTGGACTTCTTTGAGAAGGTCATCAAGGAAATGAATGAGGGTAAAATGGTGCATACTGCCTACCTTGACCTGGTTAAGACATTTGATACAATATTGCACTTGGGCATTGTAAAAAAACTTGTGGATATAGGCATAAACACAGTGTTATGTGCTGGCTAGCTATCTGGCTGTCAGATAGGATACAGGAAGTTAGGATGTGGAGGCCACCACCACAAAGAGGCTGGTCAGTAGTGGAGTTGCTCAGGGCTGTGTGTTGGGTTCACTTCTTTTAGCATCTACTTTTTTGATGTCGAGGCCAATGTCAAGAGCATCTGGCTGATCAAGTTTGCAGATGATTGCAAACTCGGAACAGTCAAAGAATCTCCCCAAGACATTAGCGTCCTACTGGAAAGACTAACACAGAAAAATAACTTGAGCTAAAGTCACAGCTTAAAGCTCAATACCAAGAAATATATAACATTACCCTTTGGGAAGTCAGCCATGCTAAGAAATTATCTCATTGATAACACGCCAATAAGTGTGAACCCAGTTGTCAGCAATTTGGGGATATATGTGGATAGTAATCTGAGATTCGTCCAATATGTGTCTAAGGTAGTAACAAAATCATTCTGTGTTGCTCAACTTATAAGCAAGGTCACATCATCTAGGTCCAAGGATGTCAGCAATTCATTGTTTTTGGCCCTTACTAGGACCATCATTGAGTACAACATCCCCTTTGGTATGGGCCAGAACCAGTTACATGAAACAAACGGAATGTCTGAAGAAGTTCCACACAAAAAGAATACAGGGTGTTAAACAGCATGTCCTATGGATATTGCCTCAAAGTCCTATATCTATAAAATGTTTCTGACATACTGTTGAGAGGCGATCTATGCCTGGCCTACAAGGCAGCCTTGGACCACATTCTGACTTTTCTTATTATCCACAAAATGAATAGCATTAGAATTACTCAATCTAGGGATTTAAACTTTGCTTGTGACATAAATAGGACACATTGGAGGGGCAGGTATGTGTCTCCGACAATCCCCCTTTTCTGGAGCGGACTTCCCATCAATGTTAAGCAGAGCTCTTCCCTAAGCTGGAGCAGTGGATGGGAAATAGGAAATACAACCTGGGCCTAGCACCTATTTCTTTAATGGGCAGAGGCTGCTTGCAAAGCTTGCCCTAGCTTATGTATGCCCCTTACAGTAATTTCCACGGCATATAAACATAGTAGATGCAATTGGCATGCTTAGCTAGGCTTATAAAGGCCCCAGTGGTTGTTATACACTTATGAACCTAAGAACCTAGACTGATCACTCTTCAGAGCTTCCTTACATCCTGATATCCTATCCATGAAAATTGAAAGCAGGAGGGGAGGCATAATTGACACTGGCAGGGTCCTAGGCCCCCCTTCAATGTATTCAACTTAACATCTAGAATACAAACAGAATGGCATGCAGCTCTGGTCCTGGAACCCAATATTGTTAAATCACTTCCCACAAGACATTCCAGGGTATGTAGTCATATGTTTTATTCAAGTGCACAAACTTTTTACATGTAGCAGTACTGATCCCTCAGATACTGTATCTGTTCAATTACAAAGAGTTAATCCACTGTTCTCTAGTGAGAACAGAGTCTATGTTACTCCTCCAAAACTGGTATCATAATTGTGGAATGCAGTCTACTGTTTAGCACTTTGGCACATTATTTCACAGAGTGGGTAAACAATGCTATCTCACTATAACTGGAATGCCTAAAATGGTGTTCACTAAGCCTCCGGTTAGAATTGTTTGAAGACACATGTGGACATCATCTTCACAAGCATTGCGTCTTATTTCCACTAATGGTCACAGTTTTTAAAATTGCTCCCCCAATGTCTATTCCACAGCATTTATAAGTATGTTAAAGACTTTTCATTGAATTAAATTACACCTAACAATTTGTTTTCAAGACAGAAAAAATATAAGAGTTCATATGGAATATTAGTACTTCTAGGTAACATGATTTCAGTTTGCTATGTCTCACTCCTTCTGATTTGATTTTAGTTATTCCTTTAAGTTATCCTTTGGGGATGCAGAACAATTCCTCTAAAGCAGTTTTGTTGAATGCAGCATCAGAAAAAAAAATCACCAAACTACGTTTACCAAACCATAACACTGAAATATATTTTTACATGGAAGATAAAGA
This sequence comes from Protopterus annectens, assembly GCF_019279795.1. Classification (NCBI taxonomy): domain Eukaryota; kingdom Metazoa; phylum Chordata; order Ceratodontiformes; family Protopteridae; genus Protopterus; species Protopterus annectens. The sequence goes on along the minus strand of NC_056746.1, from coordinate 1,453,530,647 downwards.
TGCATGATACCCTCATGCACAATGGTGTGCCTCCACATCCCCTTCTTATGCACTTGTTTCCATGTTTAATGCCTGCTGGAGGCTCCTGACTGCATAGTGTCCATTAAAGTTTTACAAAGCTTTTCTGAATAATTAACACTCAAGGAAACTATTTGGTGATGAAAATAGTAATGAACTATATAACTAACTTTCATCAAAGAACCTGTGAGCCATAACTGACAATTAAAAAATATAAACTCTTAAACAAAGAATATTCTGTCAGACCTACTTTTTACTACACTTATCAAATATATGCATTATGCATTTCTGAAGCATACTTGAAATGCCTAGACTACACTTTTAAATCAACTATACTTTCAGAAAAGGTCTTTTATGGACCCACTACATTTTTTTATAAAATTGATTCTCTTGTTGACTTTGGGGCATTTCGTTCCCTTTATTTCATGTCATGCCTTCTTTTTTAATGTAGTTTGTCTTTTGAAATGTGCTGATCTCTTGGTTTTCTTAAAGTCTGTTGCAGTTTCTGACTTTGCTATGTTTTTCCTCCAGTCCTTCGTGGTAAGCTTATATATTTCCTTTAGTCTTTCTTCACTGAGCTTTGAATGCAGATCCTATGTCTTTCATCTATCCTGCCTTGGTCTTTAACTCATTAACACCTATGTGGTGTGGAATGTCATGCCTCTAGCAGTCTACACATATCTTGCATTCCAGAGCATTTTCTGAAAAATAAACTTAAAATGCATAGGACAAACAAACTTAACTATTTTGTAAACAATAAAAGCTATTAAAATTGTACAAATAACAATATTATCAGTGGGTGATATTCTTTGCAGTGACAACAGTTAGTGCATTCATAGACTGCTCCATAAATACTGTACCATATTATAATGCAAAAACCCTAATTATATTTCTTCTGAATTTTCACAAATTTTCATATCTTGAAAACTATACAACCTAGACATATGTTGTTAGAACATTTTTGTTAGCTAGACATAAGCTTTCACATAACAATAAGAACTTCCTCTATAAGTGCACAAGAAAGAGCCTCAATGTTTTTGTATGGATAGATAATGTGTTACATGGCAAAGGATCACGTTAGAGAAATGTAGTAGTAAATGAAAATGACAGAGGATGAAAACATGCATTTCATGGTGAGATCCTCTGTGGTGCCTACTGTGGAGCAACCTTAGAACTGAATATGTTAACTAGATGAGGAGTGTAGGAAGAAATGGCTTCTAAGAGTCTTGGGGACCTGTTCCTTTAAATTAAAGTGATATTCAGATTTCTTGCATCTGTCAACTTATTCTGTTTTTTTTTTTTTTTTGGCTAAGATACTGTTGGACAAGTAACGAGACCCAGGGTCAGTAAGTACCTTAATGTTAACTGCCTACCAAATTTTAAATGAAATATTTTCTTTCATTATACAGTTTCCAGAGTACCAAATGACCAGTCCCTGCAATGTGGGCAATAATTTGTTTAAAGTATAAACGCTGGATTTGTTTTTGGATACAGGTGAAGTAAAATATTTCAGCTAATACCTTATGTGTTCATATAATATCATAGTTATTAACTTTTTTATACTACTGTATTTTCTGTTTTCAAACTTTCCTTTATTTTAAGACAATATGTCTTCATCTTTAAATAAAAGAGAGATTGAAAACAGAAAATGCCATCTTGTAACATTTAAGGCAACATTAAATGAATCTCTGCTAGAGTCTTCCATTACTCTAGTTAACAAACAGACAAATAAGCAGACAAACAAACATAAATAAATATCCCTGAAGCAGTGAAGCTGGCAGCCAACATGGAAGAATGCAAATTTTAGAACTCAATCTTCTTCTTTTCCCATTTAGGCGTTGCCACAGCAGATCACCTGTCCGCTCATGATTGGCAGTGGAGTTTTACAGTGTCGAGTTGCTAGCCTGGCACCCAACCTTCCACAGAAGGCACACACACACACACACACACACACACACACACACACACACCTAAGGCCAATTTAGAGTGTCCAATCCACCTAGACTCCACACAGAAGGCACCCCAGCCAAGGATCAAACCAGAGAACCTCTTGCTGTGAGGTGACAATGCTAACCACTGCACCACCGTGGCCACCCAAATTTTAGAACTCAATAAACATAACAAATGATTTATGTTTCAGTCGCATACACAGTGAGTTTAGCAAACCTAAAGTAAGCATTCCATTTTAGTTAATATAAGATTACAGTGGCCTGTAGTTTCAGTATAGAAATCCTTATTGTTTGTTGTCCTTACCTGCTGTGATTTATGTCAGAACAAGGCAAAGAACTGTGTAGGCCCATGGGAGGAATGCCAACTGTAAGCAAGAGTCACACTGATTCAGAAATTAGATAATTCAACAATTTAGTAGCTGTAGTATTGACAGATACTGCTGCAATCAAAATGTTAGCCTTGCATAACAAATGTGATACAGAATAGATGGCCAAGACATTTTTCATAAAGGCAGCTGTAACCATGCAGGTCATGCAGATGTAAAAATTATAAGCCATTACAAACAAGTGATAGGCTGTAACACAGCAGGCCCAAAAATATTTATGATTTAGAAACGTTATGAAAATGGGTTATGAAAACATCAGAAGTGTTGGAGGATTAAAGTAATGCAGCATTTTAATGGACTCTCTTTCCTAGGTATTACACCTGACTTTTGAGTTGACACTGATAACTAAATACACACAAGCTCTGGCATCTCCAGCAAAGTTATACAAAAGTCAAGGCAAATTATTTTTGAAATCCTCAACTTCATTGATAAAGGTAGATTGCTATAATCTGACAGGGAGTGAAAACTCTCCATGTTGACAAAGTCAGGCACCCTAAGACATTGGCAGAAATCATTGCCAGAAGGTAGATTTCTTTCAAGTATTAGACAAATGAGATTCAAAAAGAGATCATCTTTGTTAGAAATTCTACAAGTTTTGATCATTAAGAATTGTTCTTGCCAATGTACTATGCCAGATATTATACTTTTCTTATGTGAAGAAAAATGATTTTTGAAGGAATTCACATTCCTCATCAGTAGAAGATACAAAAAATATGTGATTGTGTAGCGTCTGTTAAAACACACAAAAAGTTTCTTATACATTTTAACATTTTTTTCTATTTCATGCTTGAAAATGAGGTATTTGAACTAAACTTGAGGTCACTGTAAAACCCACTTTTTAAGTAAACTCATATCTGGAGGAACTTGGGGTCAATATTAGTTAGAATGAATGTTCTAAACATGATAATTTGGCCAAAGGCATATTGCCTTCTGATGGCTATCTTTAATATCTCCTTCGTATGTTTGGCAGAAATCAAACTATACAGACCAGCTAATGATTTCATGTGGGATGGAAATCATGGGTGGTGAGTGAATAATTGATGATTAGTCTCCAATAGATAAGGGGGAGTTTTTGTCCATAATAATTCCATGCATCACTTTCTTAAAATATGCCTAAGTGGAGGAAATCACTGGAGTAGATTGGATGCTAAGCTGATAAAAGGATAATCCCATAACTTTCTTCTTTGGTGGCCTAAAGGTTAACTATCACAATTAATGAAATTATAAATGACGGAAATCATGGAGGGGGACTTATAGATATTGAATAAATGTTTTCATGATGCTCAGCTTTGTAAGGTTATAATTCAGTTCCATAGCTGTCCAGGTTTCTAATTGATGAGTGTTGTAGAAAGACTGTTTCAGGAAAGATATCCAAGAATTTGTGATGAAGGAACCAAATATAGCTGCATTCATTATTATACAGAGCAAATATGATTTGGTAAAAGGGAGATTTGGATTTGCTTACAGATGTAGAATGCACTGTGTGGGCTGTGCCTGCAAACACCTGGGCTGTCGTTGCAAATACCCAGGCTGTGCCTGCATAGGATTCATTTTGATCGGTATACTATACCAGTAAACAAACAAACTAAATAACTAAATAAATAAAAATAAATGCTTTAACTCCAGTGCTCTTGTGGCAGCTGAATAATATGGGAGAGAGACCCATATATTTCAATGCTTACTTGATAGATGACCCCAATAGAAAATGCTTGATGGAAATAAAACAAATCATACATACATACATACATACATACATACATGCATACATACAATGTTGTACTGCTCCCCCCCAAGATTCAGGCTCTGCAAACTAGCATAAGGGAACATTTGAAATTGTACGGCCAGGTAGCAGGACAGTAAGCTGTGACGCAAAAAGGTTCCATTATTATGGTGGTTAAATACATCCTTTCAAATTTATATCATGATAGATTCTTTCATATTTTTAAAATTCCTATTTATAATATGATACTGCTTCATATTTATAAAATGGCACTCTTGCTTATTTCTGGTGGATATTGGCCTCTACGTCATGTTTGTATGTTAGGTTACATCACTAAAGTCGTAGATGCTTCTTGTTGCATGTGCTATGGCTGATGACAAACAAGCAGCAGACATTGTGGCAATGCAGTGCAAGAATTCAAGATTCTAGTAGTACATTGCTTGTCTGAAATAATAGAGAACTGACTCCAGTTAACAGAACAGTTTTTGGATCATTTGTTTCCCACCTTATATTTGAGCAGACAGTAAGCGAACTACAAAACATTTTAGCAGAGCTACAGCATTGGCTGGGACAGTAATTGCCTATGGGTAATAGGACATCATGCCCTTATGTCATTGTTTGTGAGGAGCATGTCAGCTGAACAGGTTAGAAAATGACTTCTTTCTGTGGACATTCAGGTAAATCCCCATTATTAATGACGTTTAATTAAAAAAACTACAAAACATTTTAGCAGAGCTGCAGCATTGGCTGGGACAGTAATTGCCTATGGGTAATAGGACATCATGCCCTTATGTCATTGTTTGTGAGGAGCATGTCAGCTGAACAGGTTAAAAAATGACTTCTTTCTGTGGACATTCAGGTAAATCCCCATTATTAATGACGTTTAATTAAAAATTAGTGAGGGGAAAGAGTTTCTGGCTTACATTCTAATCAGCACTTGCTAAAGTTTACACTCAGTTCAAAAATTGTTATTGCATCATACTAGTTATGCTTTTAAACATATAGTGCTCCTTTTCAGTTTTTTTTGCAGTATATTTAAGTGTGACTACCACCTTTTTCTTTCTTGTGTAATGTAAGTACAAAATCTGACACTTTAACTGCTGTATAATTGTATACTATGGTGTAGAGTGAAGCTTATGAAAATAAAGTAAAAAAATGATAACATCTACCACATTAATTTGCTCCATAAGTAAAATCTGCCTCTTTTCTACTGTTGTGTGGCAATGTAAACCCTGGCTCTATATAACTGTCACTGTTGAGGTGACACCCTAACCCCATGTGCAAAACTGGGAAAAAAGGTTGTGGATGGACATATAGATGGATGGATGAAATGCAGCTGTTTTGAACGTGGGTTGTCTCCTGCTTTTCATTATTGTTTTTCCCATCACTACACCTTTTCAGACATGCTTAACAAAATGATACCGTTGGAATATTGTGCTTTAGAAACATGTTCTTCTTGGAAGTCTTCTGCCATGTAACCAACACCAGACTGAGTCTTTCTTATGAATGTCCAAAAGTACACATAATAACATTTAAAGCCTTCAGACATGACCTAATAAGGTTCTAACCCCATTTTCCACATTCTAAACAAATTGCACAAAATGACTATGAGGCATTCAGTTATGCATATATGACAACCATACCTGTGAGCCAAATACTGCTGAATATGAAAACCCAAACAGCTCAAACAGATAAATGGCCAATTACTTTAGAATTATGTATGCCAAAGACTGTGCATTTTTGGGGATTGTCGTAAATCCCATGTATCACTTCTTTGCTGCATGCTAATTTTCTTCACATATGTCAAATTATCAGATTTCTATAACTACTTTACATATGAACTGCCATGTTTTGATGGCCTTTTCAAAACAAAATGGATGCACTGCTAAGTTAGAAACTTAAGTAAGAAATACAGGTAAATACCTAAATCCTTTCAGCAGGTCAGCATTTCTTAGAGAGAGAATGATGCTACACCTTGAAATCAAGGCCATTCTTTAGTGTAGTAGTCATGGTACAAGAAACTAGCCTACAAAAGCAGAAAAAAAGAAACCAGATGTGATTTGACCTCTCTTAAGGCATTTTAAACATTTAAGGAATTATTCATAAACACTATGACCATGGAGTAGGGCAGCTAGGCAGTAGAATGATATACTGAAGTCCTGTGTTATTCATAGAAAGTGGTACATAATTCTAGAAGACTCTGCATGCTAATCATAAATATGGAGTAGGCGCCACAGCCTAATATGTACCAAAGCACAATGTAGTTTATAGAAACTACTGCACAATATGCAGTCTTATCTCACTGTACTCCATGCATGGAATACCTATGCAGGCAATCCCATGTCCCGGAGAATATGCAAGTACAAACACTACACCAATTGCATATGAGTTGATCCAAATGGTGTAAATTATGGGACTTGACCCACATACCTACATCTAGCATAATGCTTGTGACCACAGCAATTCCCTTGCAGCACATCATCCATTAAAAGGGGAAAATAACTGTGTGTGGTAAGAAAACTGCTATAGACACTGCAGTTCTCTGTGGTACAGGCAACCATGTTAACACAACCATACCTATCTATACCCCTACAGTAGGTCTGCTGAGTGATTGCCAATGAGATGTGTCAGAACAATCCTCATAGCTATAAAATGGGTAAGACCCTGCTTTGTCATCATGCCTAATGAATGAAAGTTTTTTTTCTTATAAAATACACATAATGCTGGGACACAGCAAAACAACAGAAACAGATACTTACTGAGGTATAATAAACATCACTAAATACCTGTTCCATTGGTATAGCATAGTACACATTTTTAAGTAGCTGTCCCCTGCATATTAAATGGTGATTCTCCCATTTGAAACACTGACATGCATAGTATACTACTGTGTACTATTTGTGCCACTCACAGAAGAGGTCAGTCTTGTGTATACCTCTGCTCCTTACCTTGATTCATGTCTATAAATTGTGTTAATTAACAGTGGTGTACTAAACATAGTGTGCATAACATATTTATGTAACCAACCACTATGTATATGAATAGCTTAATTCTTCTATTATTCCTTGGCTGACTCACACTTTAAACCCTCTTTTAGAATGACACTCCCTCAGTGATCTGTTTACCCTGTCACTTCTGTATAATGTGCAGCTCAGCCTTAGCACGTGACAGCCCCTGTTTTAACTCACCCATGCTTCAGGTATCGATTCCTGATTGCCTCTCCTTATTTTAACAGCACTTGTACTGCATGCACAGTGTCTTAGCACTGCACATCAAAATCTCAAGCCCACTAACCCTGTACATTGTCCTCACCTGCCTCTCCCTATTTTCTTCCTCATTTCTGCTTTTGTTTGAGCCTTTCTTTGTTTGTTTGTTCAAGTTTCTAGCCTGTCACTGAAATTCCTGATTCCTTGCTATCGATCTTTGTTTGTCCTGGCTATAATTAACACTTCAGAAAAGACCACTGAACATCTTCATTCCTTACATATTTCTAGTCTTCCTGAGCTTTCTATATGCCTCCTCTACTAACCATCTGAAAAGCTCTTTTAATTTTTTATGTCACATGTTACATATGCACATGTTGGTGTTACCTGTTCTCTGACTGCCATGGTCACTTTCCCCATCATCCTGTTCAGAATCAGCCCTGGAACTGTTTGCATAGACACATGGCTGCTCCTTTCAGTCTTGCCCTCATCTAATGCTGCTTGTGACAGATTCTTCTTCTTCGGCACAGAGCTCTTGATAATGTTCTTCTGTTTCAGGCTGCTTTTGCTAGACCTTCCACCTTTTAAGCTGCTTTCTAACACCCATGTCTTTGTTGTATTTACTAAGTTTAGCCTGTCAGTTATCCTATCTCACTGGTCCTTTTTGCCCTGCTCTCCTTGCTAGTCCTTCTTCCAGTTGTCCAGGCTCCATTAAGTGTCCCTTCCTTCTTTTTCTCAATTCTCACAATTATTTCACCTGTCATTATTGGCCTGTCACATCAGTCTACCTGCCTTCTTCTGGTACTTCAGCCCCTGTCAGCATGGTCCCATGTGCTCCATCTATCCCTCTATCAGTTCTCTATGCCACTCCATATCTCCCATATTATATGGTTACCATGGTTACCTTGTCACTTTGGTGCATTGACTGTTACTTGTTTTCCATTACATCAGTCTTCTTATCCCTTCCTTCTCCCACTGCTGTGATTCTTTCTTTCAATGTCTCTGCCTATGTTCTTGTTGTAACTCTTTGCCTACCCTCTGGCAGCCTGCATAATTGACTTTTCTGTAGTGTTCCCCAACTTCCTGACATTTGCAGTTCTATCAGTACCCCTCTCTGCTGCACCTGACCTATCTTTCCTTTATAGTGCATCTTTTTCCAGTTTTCCTTTTCTCTAGCATATCTTCACCAGTCCCTTAACCACACTGTTGACTCATACCTTAAGTGTCTAGTCCACCTCTTCTGTTCTGCCACAATTTTCACACTGAGCTAATCGAAGGAAGGACACTGAGGAAACTCGGAGCTATAATATATAACATTATTAACTGTTTTTTGTTTATTTTGTTCTTTATTTCTTTGTTATTTATAGCACTTTGTGTACTGTGTATTTGTCTAGCTAGTTTCACTGTGTGTGAGGTATTAACTGGAAATTGTCCACTTTTATTAAGCATCTGTTGGGTTGTTTGTTTCTGATAACTTGTTGCAGTTCAACTCTTTTTTCTAGAGGCTCCTTTAGCTGTTTAAAACTTTCATTTAAAGGCTCACTGCTGCTTTTCAGCTGTGAGAAACATTTCTGCAGTTTGTTCTAAGTAGTGGGGATATTTGTAGCATTTCCATATTCAGGCTTGTATTTGGGCCTAGTGTTTGTGGAGGCTGTGTGTCCGAGCACATATTCAGGGACATCTTGGTTTAGCCAAAGCCATCAGGCATTTCAGTGAGAGAGAATTGTTTGAGGTCATTGGCTGACTGAGGTCACCTGGACTACAGCTTAGACTAAGCACTTCATTCGTTCTTTTGAGATTTCTTTCTTAAAAGCTGTCTCAGGTTTCAACCTTCTGTTACCTAAGAAGTTCAGTTGTGAAAAAAAAAAAAAAAAAAAAAAGAAATTTTATCTGCTTTTACTGTATTTGTGTTTCTTCCTACTTTATTTTGCTTTTGCGTCATCTTAAAAGTACTCAGTTGTATTTATTACTGCTTGATGTAACTCATTCTAAGCCTTTTAGTTTAAGCACTTGGGCTTCAGACCAATTGTTTTACATTAAGAAGGTTTGTGGTCTGCACTGTAGTGGCAAGAACATGTAGCTTACATCCTTCTAAGTTGGGAACTGCTGATTGAGGGCTCAGTGTCTGTTATTCTAAAAGTGTATTAATTCTGGTTTAAGCATTTGGGCTTCAGGACAGTTATTTTACATTAAGAGGGTTCATGGTCTGCACTCTTGTGGGAGGAGAGGCTGTACTCTGCCCTTCTGAGCTGGGAATTTCTGGTTAAAGGCTTATAGTGACTGCATATTTGAACTGCTTCTTACTGAAATTGGTGCACGTTGTTTGCTGTAGCATAGACTAGATCCAGGCCTGCTGAATCTAGCTTTGTTTGTATAACTTGAGCACTAATCCAGGCATTCTTTAAAGTATTCAATTGTATTTATTACTGCTTGGTAGTAACTTGATTAAAGTGTAGCTATCATTCTAAGTCTTTTGGATTAAGCACTTGGGCTTCAGACCGGTTGTTTTACATTAGGAAGGTTTGTGGCCTGCACTGTGGTGGCAGGACAGGTAGCTTACATCCTTCTATGTTGGGAACTGCTGATTGAGGGCTCAGTGTTTGTTATTCTAAAAGTGTATTAGTTCTGGTTTAAGCACTTGGGCTTCAGGCCAGTTATTTTACATTAAGAAGGTTCGTGGTCTGCACTCTTGTGGGAGGAGAGGCTGGACTCTGCCCTTCTGAGCTGGGAATTTCTGGTTAAAGGCTTATAGTGCCTGCATATTTGAACTGTTTCTTACTGAAATTGGTACACCTTGTTTGCTGTAGCATAGACTAGATCCAGGCCTGCTGAATCTAGCTTTGTTTGTATGCTTGTTGTTTGTTTGCTTGTTATTTCCCCAAGATGCTAATTCCACCTAAAATGCAGCTTTTCAGTGCTTCTGTGGATCCCTAATGATATCTGCATTGCTTACTGTACGTATTTCCCTGTTTCACTTGAAAAAAAGTTACTGTTTGTTGTTTTTGCATTTAAGTTACCTGTAACACATTGCATTTAAGTTACCTGGCACTTGCTCACTAAAGCAATTATATAAGTCAGCAGTAAAAAATTAAAAGCACTACACCTTCACAAACTCCCCTTGAGTACCTTGTTCCCCAGTGGCCCTTTTTTTCAATTATAAAGGAATTCCCAATACTATTCTAGCATGTCCAAAGGTCAGTTGTCAATCTCCTCTCTGGTCCAGCTTGTGAATCTGGAAATCTTGAGGCAATGTTACAACTGTCTCATGTACACAGACAACCCTCTCCTCCTCCCAACAAATTCCAACACATGTGAGAGATGCAACCATATAGCCAAACTGGAGGCCAAGCTCTCTCAACTCAGTACTGGCGTAACCAGTCAGGAGGAGAAGGAAACCACACTCACTACAATTCCAGTTTCACATAGACCTACCACGACAGCAAACCAAACACATAAACACACAAAAACATACTTGGAGGCACTAAATAAAAATCTGCCTAAGCAGCAGAGACCTCCAAAGCACACACCCAAGCAACCGCTACCCCAAAACAAAACACGTGCAACACATAGCTCACAAAGCCAGTGTGCCAAACAGTCACAGCCCTTAAGGCTAAACAACACACCTGATACACTTGTAATAAGTGACTCTATTGCCAGGCACACTGACGTCCTGCTCACCAGGCTGAACAAGGAGAAGGTCATGGTGAGCTGCCTGTCGGGCGCTTGGATCCGCCACATAACACAAGCACTCAGGTCACTCCAAGGCAAGTACAAATATGACTCAGTCATTGTTCATGCTGGTGTGAATGACCTGAGACGTACCTCCCTGGTCTACATGAAAAGAGACATAGAGGAGCTCTCTGAGCATGTAGCCCAGGCTGGTATGACCCTGACCTTGAGTAGCATCTTACCCTCACCAAGAATGATGCCGCAATATGAAGACAAGATGATCAATTTCAACAATTGCCTTAAGTATTGGTGTCATTCAAAGGGGATCCAGTGCCTGTCAGCCTGGGATGACATGCTCGACAAGCCACGATGCTTCGCTAGGGATGGCTTGCACCTGTCACCCCTGGGCTTTCAGAAATTGGCAAAGGCTCTTGCTACCCCCATAGTGCCAATATTAGATCCAAACTGGAGTCACCACATGGAAGAATCAAGTAAAAAACGTCCTTTATTTTTCCATAGAAACACACAAGCGCTTTCACGTAGATGTACTACGCTTCATCAGGTGTAAATAATGAAAACAAATGAGCTGTTTTTATACATAGTTTTTCAGCGGGAAAATCAAGAAGCCAGATTTCAATTAACTAATAATTAAACAGTTAGTATTATAATTAAATCAGCAATGACCAGTGTTTAGAATGGTAATAAACATTGTATCTAAACATTCATTAAGCAACAGAGTTTTCAATAATCCTTAAGTGTAGTACATTGTGAATAATACACAGCTAAAATACAGTAAAAAACATTACGGCACTAAGCCGATGTTGGTCAAAATGAGTTAAAAACTATCAATGCTGGCTTGTGGTTTACCAAGCACATATTCAGGATTTAAAGAACCTTGTTATTAGTCTTACCCAATAGTATTACATTCAGATAATCAGAATGCCAGCTAATATGTTACAAGAAATACCGATGATTACAAAATGCATATTGCCACATTCAGATCCAATGGACATTAGAAGAACAAGCGGAATTACCGCTTTAAAGCTTACACAACATCCAATAGTGTCATGGGCTTAAAACAATTCAAGAACTGATAAGCCCTTTTAAGCAAAAATATTTAAAAAATATTACTGTAGTCTCCGAGGAGACGACAGATAAAAAGTGCAGAAATATCAAACAAGCATCGAAGCTCAAACCTTGAAAGCTCATGCCTCATCCAGCAATGCCGTAAACCCACAACAATTCAAAAAGGCCAATGAGCCCTTTTAACTGATGATGTTTAAAAATAATTATTAAAGTCTCCGTAAAGACGGAAACAGAAAATGTAAGAGTATCAACTAAATGCCAGATCTCAACATTACTTAAAGCATCGCTCACTCGTTGTACCTATTATTTAAAAATAACAATGAAAAAAATAATAAAAGATCAAAAATTTCAGGACTTATATAAGTCCTTATAAATAACAGCAGCCTATAGTTAAAATACTGTAGTCAAAGATTGACTAACGATACGAGTGAAACTCGGGCAATCTGATACCTCAGAACAAAAGAAAATACAATTCAAAATGAATACCATTCTGCACATAACATACCGAGCAACCAATACAAATTTCCCAATATAGTAAAAAAATATATATATACCGCACACAATTTCTAAAGATGACCCAACAGAATATCTTGTTGGTATAGATAATAACCGAACAGCTACGTAAAAAATATTTCATGCCAATATATGATCATAGACATATATATATATGTCTCAATCAAGAGGGGAAAAAAAATAATGAACTCCATTTTAGTGTCAGTAACCAGGTGTTTGTATTCATCTCACCTGATAACTGAGGTGATCTATATGTTTCCCTAATATTCTCCAAACAGCTGTCACTATCACATATGACTATACAATAGAATGTATATGTAAAAGATATAACAGATGGGCTATGACCATACTCAAACTTGCCTAATGAAAAAAATATAATAGTCATCAAATCAAATATATACGAATATAAAGAATATATGACAAGCATTAACTCAATAACATAAAAATAGAATGGTTATAGATATTAAGTACCAAACAAGCACTACCATCCTAGAATAATGTAGGTGGTTACTAAAACACAATAATAATGCAGTCAAATCATAACAAATTCTCATAAAATATAAATAAGACGGCAAGTCCATTGTAACCAGAAAATCCAAAAAGAAACTGATGTCAATAAATTAATTATAATATATAAAAAAATATATATGAGGACATGCTAATATATAAAAAAGTAAAAGTAATATATTACCTAATTAAATCAACTTCTAAATCATCAAATTAAAATGTCTAACTTAGTATTTATATTATATAATCAATATTTCTTCCGGTTATCCAGAATAGGTTTTACAGATACTGAATGATTGATACCTGGAGTTATGTGTGCCTTTAAGGTGAAGATCCACTTCAGTTCTCTGATGGCCAACTGGTTATTATTATCTCCTGCTCTAGGATTTTGGGGCAACATCTCCAGTACTTTGAAACCAAAGTTATGATTGTTATACTCTATGACATGTTTGGCTAAGGCATTGGACTCTTTCTCTTTCCTGATATCATAACAGTGGTTATAAACCCTGTCACGTAGCCGTCTCTTGGTTAAACCGACGTAGAACGCGTCGCATAGATTGCATGTAGCCAAGTATATCAAATTGCTACTATTGCAATCACTAAAGAATCTTGGAATAAATGTAAAAACACCTTCTGGATGTATAAAACTAGTACATTTAGATATATATGGACACATTGAACATCCACCACATGGAAAAGTGCCCATTTTGTCATGAATAATGTTACTATATGAATGTGTATGTTCTGAACAAAGAATTTCTTTCATATTCTGAGAAGTTCTATAACTGAATCTAGGAAATTCTCCCACTATAGTTTTCGTAAAAGTATCTGTAACCAACACATTCCAGTTTCTGATAATAATCTTGTTTAAATTAAAGCTGTCACTAGTGAAATTGGTCACATAACTCAGTTTATCTGTAAATTTATCGTTAGCTCTAAAATGTTTCTTGTGACCAGCAGTATTTCTAACTACAACGGTACCCCCAGGCTCAAAAAACTTATCCATAATTCGTTGTTTACATTCTGTGAACATCTTAGGGGGATAACCCCTTTCCCTAAACAAAACCTCTAAGGTATTAATTTCCTTATCCAAGGTGTCACTGTGCTTGCATATTCTGAAAATTCTATGCAATTGACTGGATATTATCCCTTCAAAAGTATGTCTCGGGTGCATGCTGCTAAAATGTAGCAGCGTATTCCTCCAGGTTGACTTCCTATATAAAGTTGTAACAATCGTTTCCTCTTTAAATTGTAGTTGTAAGTCTAAAAAATGTATCATATTATAGGAGGTCTCCACTGTGAACCTTAAGAAGGAAGAGGTGGTTTCCAGTTCTTTAACAAATCTAATGCTAGGGATGGCTTGCACCTGTCACCCCTGGGCTTTCAGAAATTGGCAAAGGCTCTTGCTACCCCCATAGTGCCTTTCTTAGGCAAGGCTCAAAAGACAAACCCACCTCCATAGGTATCACAAGGGATAAGAAACTAAGAGTAATGCTACTCAACGCCAGAAGTCTAAACCTCAAGATGCATGCACTCGAAACTCTGCTTAGCATGGAGAACATCGATATCTGTGCAGTAACAGAAACCTGGTTCAAGGCTCCCGAGAGCACCCCAGCACTACCAGGTTATACCTCATACCATGCTTTTCGGCCCCAAAACTTGGACCGAACCACAAAAGGAGGGGGAGTATCAATATTCGTCAAAGATACCCACACCTCCAGGTTGGTGGCACAACACGAAGCATCAGAGACTATCCATGTGCAACTAACAGTCGGTAAAACTGCCTTCCAGTTTATAGCCTGCTACAGACCACCCTCCCAAACCCAGGAACTCCACTCGGCCTTCCTGAGAACACTGGAAAATATGAAGGTCTCTCCAAACACCATTATATTGGGCGACTTCAACTACCCAAACATAGACTGGGAGCATTACTCTATCTCCAACACCCTAGCCCAAAGGTTCCTAGAATTTATAAACTCAAATGCTATGGAACAACTTGTTACCACTCCCACAAGAGGGGAAAACATACAGGATCTGATCATCACCAACATGGGGACTCTATGCTCCAGACCAGAAGAGTATCCCTCACTGGTAAGATCAGACCATAAACTAATCTCACTGGATATTCACATCCCGACCCCACCCCCTGCCCAGAAAACCACAGTGAAAAACTTCTCTAAAGCAAATTTCACACTCCTCAAAACCGAGGTGGAATCCTTCAAAGCCCCCGGGCCTGTGGAAAATACGGCCCAGACTGCAGAATCCTTTATAAACACATTCTATGAACACCTTCAGGAATGCATGGATCATGCAATCCCAAATAAAACCAAGACCCAATCCTCCAAAGGTAGAAGTCCTGTCTGGTGGACCCCAGCCATAAACAAACTATACAATAGAAGGAGGAAGCTACTACATGATAGAGCAAAATCCCAAAAAGGGAAGGCATCTCTGATCAGTATTAGCAAAAAACTACGGGCACTCATAAAATCTTCTAAGGCCAACTTCGAGAGAAAAATTGCAGAGGACAATAAAGATTATCACAAGGATTTCTTTAGTTATGTTAGGAACCTGGGTGGGAATTCCCAGATATGCTCAGAATTAGTCCAAAATGACAAAAAATACACCGAACCCACAGACATTGCCAACATCCTAGCTGACAGGTTCAGTGCAAACTTCTCCCTACCAAAGGGGCAAATATCTATCCCAGCAGAGTGCTGCCCCCCCCCGACATCTCAGATGCTCAGGTAAGAGCCGCCCTCTCCAAAGCAAAAATCACAGCATCAATGGGACCAGACGGTGTCCCGGGCTGCATCCTACATGAACTCCAAGAAGAGCTAAACCCAAACATAAAACTACTGTTCAATCTCAGCCTTACAACAGGATATGTACCCAAAGAGTTGCGTACAGCAACAGTGGTCCCTCTCCACAAAGGTGGTGCCTCAACGGATCCTGGAAACTATCGCCCCATAAGCCTGACTAGCTTGGTCTGCAAAGCTATGGAAAGGATCATCATGGACCTCATAAATATAGATATTGGGGACCTACAGACACTGGATCCTACCCAGTTCAGCTTTGTTAAGGGCAGATCCTGCCTCTTAAACCTGGTCGATTTCTTTGAAACAGTCACCAAGGCCATTGACGAGGGGAAGGTGGTCCACACAGCCTACCTGGACCTCGCAAAAGCCTTCGATACAATACCCCACTCGGGCATATAGCTAAGCTCACCAGCTTAAATATAAACCCCTATGTCACTAGATGGGTTGCAAACTGGCTCAAGGACAGAACCCACATGGTTAGAATTGCTGGAGCCATGTCAGACTCCAAACCAGTTACAAGTGGCATCCCACAAGGCTCAGTCCTGGGACCTCTCTTGTTCGGTATATATTTCTCGGAGGTACAGGCCAGCACAGAAGAACTGTGGCTGACCAAGTTCACAGATGACTGCAAACTGGGTGCCATAATCTACTCTCCAGCCGACACAAGCATCCTCCAAAAGGGCCTCATAGAAACAGACAACTGGTGCTAGAGCCATGGCCTCAAGCTAAACGCCAAAATTGTACAGTCATCCCCTTTGGCAAAAACAAAGTGCCCACAAATTACCACATAGGTGGTAATCCATTAAGTACAGAAGAAGTAATTAGGGACCTGGGGACCCAAGTTGATAGAAATCTCTCATTTGACAACCACGTGGCCAAAGTGGTTAGAAAAACATTTTATATAGCCCACCTAATCATGAAGGGATTCACATCTAGATCAGGGGAGGTCATCGTGCCTCTTTACTCATCCCTCATCAGGCCCATAATTGAGTACAATGCCCCTTTTGGGATGTACCTTACCAGACACCTGCAGAAACTGGAAAGACCCCAAAAGTACCTCACCAAGAGGATCAAAGGGCTCAAACAGATGCCAGATGCTGCCCGGTTAAAGAAACTCCAGCTCTACTCAGTGGCATACCACCTGCTCAGAGGCGATCTGTGCCTGATGTATAAAGCCATGTCCAACCCAGAATTAATGGACATGCTGCACCTCAGAAAATCCAAATCCCATCGAGCTACGTGCTCGAGAGACTTGAACCTCAGCACTGAAATAAATAGGACATGCTGGAGGGACAGATTCATAACCCAGAGGCTCCCTTCACTCTGGAATAAAATCCCAGTCCAGATTAGGCAGAGTCCCTCATTGACTCTTTTCAAGAGGAATCTTGATGAGTGGATGGGAGATCATAGGTTTACCCCGGGTATCACTTCTGTGTCACTGTTAGACAGAGGCACAGCATACTAACCTCGAAAAAGGGCATAACAAAATTAATTTAAAATGGGTGGCGAAAGCCAAACACACTCTGGCTAGGCTTATAAATGCCCTAGGGCAGATAGCCTAGTATGAACCTATGAACCTATGAATAATTGCTGTTGTCATATCTACATACTCTTCTTTCCTGACTTGTATGTCACCTTGTCCAGCAAATTATTCAGGCTTTAATTTGTGCCATAACTGCTAAATCCACTGTAAGGTATGGTAAAGCTGCATTCTATGAGGTGCTCTTAGAGGCTTCTTCTGTAGCTGTCTGCACAACTTTCATCTTCTGTCCTACTAATAGCAGTTACAGAAAGTGCTGTTTTTTATACAGCATTTACAAAAGCTTTGGAATCAACATTTATGAGCACTGATATGAGGAGTTCTGTTTGTTATGTGCACTGGGAAATAGTAAGGACCTAGTATAGACAGGAATACAAGGCTATGGAAGAGGACAGCAGAGCTCCCAAAGCCATCTACTCACAAGACCTTTTTAGACAGGAGATAAAAGATACATTTATAAGAGGATTAGGATCCTATTCATGTTTATGGTACAGGAAAAAGGTTCTCTGTTAACAAAGAATAGCTAAAGAAAGTCATCAACTGGTAACTTACTGGAATCAAAAGCGACAGTTTCCAGTGACAAAATGCAGCAAAGAATAAGAAGGGTTAGATTGATTGTCTGACAGAAATATGTCAGGAATTGATATTTGCATTGTTACATACAGGACACAGACATAATTCTAGAGGAATCAATAATATGATGTCAGGTAGCCCTACAAAGGAATGTAAACAACTATGAGCTATTTAACTGTCATTGATGACATCTTAGGGCTTCTAAATGAAGGAAGCTTCAGGCCATTTTAATGGAAGGGATCCATCAGCCAATTTAGAGGTGCTTCTCTGTCATTAGTACATTAATGAAAACCATAAAACAAATGAAATTTTATATGTATAGCTGCCATTTTAGTAGCCTGTCTTCCTTTTTTCGTATTCCATAATCAAAAAGTTCCATAAACTACAGCAATGTAATTATATTCTGACCAGAGCTGCTTGATGTTGGGAATTCCTTTGTGCCAATGGGTCAAATTTGAAATCAGTTTCATTGTATGCATATGTTTCTTGTGAATGAATTCAGTAATAAATTAAAGCCACTGTCTGCTAACAGTGATGATTGAAAAATATAGCACGTCAAGGGAAATCCTATGTCCTCCCAGATAGGAATATATGCAATGAAGCTATTACCTCACATTTATCCAAAATGTTGCAGAGGACATGTAGTAACTTTATCACTTCATATCCACACTGAAGCATATGACGTATTCACTTACCAACAATATGTCTTTAAAAAGGGCCACAGCACCAAAGCCACACTATTGTCATTCAAGGACTGCACTCTAAGGTCTAAGGATAGTGCAGTCTAAGGATAATGACAAAATGGCAGGTGCAATTTTTATGACTTTAACACAAACCTTTGATGCAGTTAAATATGATGAACTGCTAGAAAAGATGCTACTGTATGGTGCTGCTGTATAAATACTTCTGTGGTTCAGAAACTGACTGTATAGCAGATCCTTCTGAGTTTCCCAATTCCACAAGTCATGCAGAACCAGGAGAACTACTTCCCTAGTATTAGCATGAGTGCAAACTGGATGAGATTTCAACTCACTGAGTATACTCCCCTGATCCACAAGTCATTGATCCCTATTCTTCATAAGGAACCCCTGCCACTGTTGTTTCTGATTGTACACCAGCAGTAGTTTAGTTTTGGGATTTTATTTTCCTCATGGTTGCACAACTATGGAAGTATATATTAGTAAGGGGTTAAAGAGGATGAAGACTTGTGTGTAGGGGTACCAAGAGAAATTGCTTTATAAACTTCTGAATCCAGATATATTGCCCAGAATTTAAGGGCCCAGGCATTTTCTGTACTGCTCTGGAACATTCTGAATAACTCTTCCCAAATTATGGCTTCAAGTCATACAATTCCCTCCGTAGTGAAATGAAAGTGTCACTGATCCAACTAGAGTTAGAGGAGAAACTGAAAATATTAATAAGCTTAGAAGTCTTTAGCAAATGCACATGAACTGTCTAATATTTTTTGTATAATGTACAGTTGATCTGAGGGTCTAAGAACAGGACTTGTGGCTACTTTTGTTTAATTTCTTGTAGTGATTTTCTAGAACTTTGCAGTTGCCTTGTTTCTTAAAGTAACTGGAACATAACTGGAAAGGGGCTCAAGTCCACTAGCTTGTTTAACTTTTAAATAAATAAAAATATTTGTGTTCATGGTCATTACTGTAAAAGCCATACAGAACCCAAACAGCAGTATTTGCACCACTGAAGGATACACTACTGCTAGCTTCTACCAAAATTCCTCAGTTTGTATTGTAGCTGGAATGCTTTTTCTATTAATCTTACACATAAGATGAAAGGTAACTGCTAAGTGTTTTTTGTTTCGAAGTAAGAACTGTTGATGCAGGAAGCTTGAGGACAGTTATAAAGAGATTATTTTTGGTGCATTAGTGAGGCTAGCATTTTGGTTGGTGACTTTACAGCATTGTTTGACAATCTGTGGGGCTAACTTAATTAGGGTTGGGCTACATCAGGGAATGGTCAGCTTTTTACAGCACTGCACATGCTCAGTAACTATACTGCAGCAGTAGTCTTCATTCTACATGCCTGATGTGTAGAATTACAGTGGGAGAAGATAACACTAGGCACAACAGGCTGATTATGAATGATAAAATCATCATCAGGGCTGGTCTTAAGTAAATTGCCACTTTAGGCGAAAAGCTTCCATGTCACCCTGCACCCCTCCTGCCCAGCCCATCCTGGCCTATTCATAATATCCGGATTACTTTTATTCTTGTCTTACTCTTCTGTTTTTCCTGCAGTTATTCATTCATTCAACATGTTCTAGCTAAGCAAGATTGCACCCTGATAACTATAGAGGAAATAACTGCTTTAAGATGGGATTCTAGCTGCTCTGAGCTCCATTTTAGAGTTTTTTAAAATAACCTTTTTATCCACTGATTGCCTTTATAAAAAAAAAAACATGAATAAAGAAAGAAATTTAGTATTCCTCTTCAACTTTGCTTTTTATCCTGCATACTTTCAGCACATCCTAACTGACCAAGACTATACTGGCGTAACTACAGTGTAAATAATTGTACTAAGTGGGGGGGGTTGGGGGCCACTAGCACACTTCTCAGCCTCTTAACACAAGAAATTTGGACAAAGTCAAAAGTAATGAAGGGAAAAAGGTCCCAAAATAGGGATATATTTTAATTATTGCCCTTATAAACTTACAGAATTTCTACAATAACAGGCTTTGAATTATCATGCATTTTCTGAAAGATAAGATATCTGAAACTGAAATGTCTGTCATTATTTAGAGACTTCAGTTTGCACTGAGTTGCCAGAAAACCACAAATTTTATGACTAACAGTCCAAAAATATAAGGTAAAAATCTGAGCATTCTGCTAAAATCTGGACAGTTGAGATGTATTGCCACTAGACCTCCAGAAACCATGAGGTTTCTAGATGCTATAAGATGCATTTTAGTTTTTTTTTTAAACTTTTCACATCCAGTGATGGCCTGAACAAAAATCATGATAAATGAAAGGAATTCATTCTTACTCTTCAACGTTACTTTTTCCAGCAACCTTTCAACATACCCAAACTGTCCAAGCCTACCCTGTAATAATTAAATTAAGCTGGGGGTCTAAGGGCTGCTTGATACCCAGAAGCCATGGGCTTACATATGCTCTCAAGTGCATTTTATAGCTTTTTTCCAACCTTTATACCCAATGGTGGCCTGAGTAAAGGTCATGCATATGTAAAAGAAATTTAATCTTACTTTTTTATTTCAAGGAATAAGTAAGATGGTTATCCAAGTTTTATTTGCTCAAAGCTGACCAAACACCAGTTCACAATCAACTGAAAAGACGAATGCTTGTGAAGACACATGTATCATATCTAGGTATGGTATATGTATCTGCTTCCTACACCCACCTCAAAATAAGTAGTCACTTTCTATGTATCTCCCTCTGGTGTTAAATTGGGATTAAATTAAGGCACACATAATAGTTACAATAATGTTTCCAACTAGTTGCTTCTGTTGACAGTACAGTGCTCCTATAGTGACCCTTTTTCTACCCCTCTGAAGTTTTTGAGGAAAGTTAAACAAATAAGGAATGCACTGAGCACATTCTCTCTTAAACACACTCAAGCACAGCAACCTTTTTAGTACACCCATGAGCAGGGCTGGTTTTCCACCTATGTAGCATTGGTGTGTGGGGACCACCAATCCCCAGAAGTTCTGAAGGACTGGGTATTCTGATGCACTTATCACTTATTTATTTATTTATTTATTTATTTTTGAAAGATGACTGCTTAACTGAGTAAGTGATAAGAGTGTCAGTTACTTTTATTAGCTAACCCATGACTAGCAGTATTTGCCACTTCTATGTACAAGTCAGGTGACTGACTATGATAGTAGAGCAGGGCTGTGTAATGCATTTCACCTTTGTTCCATGAGTAGTTACCAGGTTTGCAGTCAAGGAGACCATTGAGGAGCCCAGCCCCATTTTCAGTTTCCTCAAAGCACAGTCTAAATAGCTGACTTGCTCAAAGTCACACAGTAGACTCTTATGAAAAAAAAACAAGACAATAAAATCCACCTATATCTCACCTTAATCCAGAGAAAAGGAGGAGCTGCAGCAGTAATGGATTATTCTTACTACATGGCTACTATTACTGGAATGTTGGCAGATAGGAAAGTTTTTGAGCCTGTTAATGAGAATTGCATTGAACTGTTAAGAAATTCCATTTTTTCTCCAGTACAGGATTGTTTACATAGTTCTTTGACAACCATGGATCTCTCATTTTACTTGCCTGTTGAGCACCTAGTTATACCTGTTTTCCACGGACTTCTGAAAGTGCATAAAGATTTATATCATCCTCCTTTTAGACTTGTATCTGGGAAAGGTTGGCTCACTAAGCCATTTTCAATATATGTAGAAAAACATTTAAGACCAGTTCTCGATGAGGTATAGACTGTTTTGAAGGGCACAAAACTATTTTTACAGGATCTTTATGGTTTTGTTAAAAATTATTCTTTTCAGAGTGATTGTTATATGGTGGCACTCGATGTTGAATCACTTTTTACTGTTATTCCTAATGTGGAAGGTACTGATATAATAAAAGCTTTTTTGAGCCAATGGAGTAGGTATAATAAACAACAGATAGACTTGATATGTTTATTCTTGGAAGTAGTATTAGAAAACAATGTTTTCACAACTGAGGATTTTCTTTATATGCAGGGGCAGGCATAGCTATGGGCATGTCATTTGCCAATAGCTACACCAATATGGTCTTGGCATTTTGGGAAAAACAGTATGTGTTACAAGGGAATAACTTTGCTAATCACATTGTTTTCTACAGGAGATTTGTTGATGATATTTATTTATTGTGGACGGGGACTGTGACACACTTAGAAGAATTTATAGAGTATCTTCATACTACTAATCTTTTTTTAAGATTTACGAGTCGGTACTCCCTACAGTCCATGGATTTTCTAGATGTACATATTTTTAAGGATAAGGATGGCTGTTTTAGTACAGGATTATTCAGGAAACCCTGCAGGCATAATACAGTGTTACAGAGACAGAGCATGCACTCAGGTTATATTTATAAGAATATTTTGAAAGGTCAAGCAATGGGGGTGTCTAGACAGAATAATACATAAGTTTTTTTTTTTTTTAAGATTTTTCCACTTTGAATGAAAACTTTAAGATAAGGGGTTATATAGGAAGAGAGATTGAGGATCTCTGCAAGGACATCATAGGTTTAAGGGCTAATAAGGCTAGACCATACTTCTCAAAAATATCAGGAGCTACTGGCGATGCTGGGACAACAGAGATAACTAGGACATCTGGTAAGGGCACTGTCTCTATTACTTTGTTTACGTTAGTGACATTGAAGTAATACATAGGGTCATCTATTCTAATTTACTATTTTGCAAACAGACAAGTCTACAGGAGCTATAGTAGGTGATAGGCCATACATTAGATATAAGAATAGAAAATCATTGAAGAGACAACTTTGCTATAGGATGAATCAACATATAGCCATGGCTCCTCTTGGTCAGAAGTCAGGTATGATGAAGTGTGGGAGATACAGTTTTTGCATTCATGTTAATACATCTAATTATTTTGTTCATCCCCTCACAGGAAATATTTTTAGGTTTAAAGTGGTTGCAGATTGTCATACACTGAATGTTGTCTATCTTTTTTTGTGCAACTTATGTAGAAGTTTATATATAGGTAAAATGAACCACCCACTCGTTGAGAGGCTGAGGAAACATCTGTACAGCACTCAGATAGGAGATAACAGGAGTGCTTTGGTTAAACATAATTTGGAATGTGGCCCTGAATATGTTTTTAGTTTTATGTTCATTGAGGTTGTAAAACGAAGTACACATCTAGGTGATTTTAGGAACCACACTGAAATAAGGGAGCTATCTTGGATAGTTAGGTTACAAGCTGACAGACCTCCTGGTATAAATGGTAGGGTCTCTTTAAAGCATCTTTTGAAGTCTAGGGACCTTCCACATTAATGTATTTTATGGAGAGTGCCACCCGATTGGTTGTTTGTATTTTGATTTTACTATTAATAGAGTTGATTTAGTATGTTTGTATTATGGTCTGAAGAAACACCTTAGTGTGTGAAAGCACTAACCTTCTTAATAAACATTGTTTTGTGTGATTTTACCACTGCTGTGTTTCTGTGCTGGAGTCATATTAAATCCTATATCTCACCTTAGCTTAATACCGGCATTTGTTTAACTGTCTAGAAGTAAGCACAACTGGTTGAATCAAAATGTTAAATAGCTAAAATTATTGCATTAAGCAATTTAATAGTTTATTTACTGTCTATTCATCTCTTGTACCTTTGCTGATTGTTTTTATTGTCTTTTCATCTCCTGTATCTTTCCTATTAGTACTTTCTTTACTTCATATCAGAATGCTGCATCTTTTTTTCCCTGTTTGTGTATTACCCAGTACTGCAGTCTTTTACACATACTCTATTTGTTATTGTTATACCAATGTTGAGCTAACTCTTTCCCTGGCGCCTCCACTGAAAATGGGACAGATCTCAGCTGGACATCATAAATGTCAACACATAAAAATAAATAAATACAATACACATCCACTGCACATCACAAATTTGATAATTCTTTGAGCAGCTGAGAAGTAATAAACACCCTTATTGCATATATGTACAAAACAAATAAATGATCACTTTTATACAGCACCTAAAGCAAAAAGCATCTCATACAACAGTAGTTCAACTATACTGCAAAAGTACTGCACATCAAAATTCAGCTATGCTAACAAAACACTATACATGAATAAACAAAGGCAGAACAATATGGTGAGACAACAAACACAAGGTACAGACAGCCTTGATGTCAATCAGAATCAACAACGGCAGCTGTTATTATATATGCATTAAAACACATCAAGGTGTCTATGAAAAAGGCATTAAATTAATGTGTCCTCATCCTATAAATTATATACAAAGAATGATCAAAACACCATATAAAAAACATAAGACATCAGTAGTTGCTTAGTGCAGCACAATTTTTACCAGTCCATTTTCAACTCATAATATTTCTTAAAAATGCATTTTGTATTGGCAAACAGCACTTTAGTTGCAATACTAATTAATAATATTCAGACAATGCTAGAAAAACATACCTGTCTGACTTTAAGCTCCTAATTCCAAAAATAATGAAACCCCAGATGTCACTGGAAAATCTAAACAGGTTTATTATACTTCCACAAACAACAGGTTAAACACTTTCATCCATCAATGTCAGGACTTCATCAGAACATTCCTTTTCAAAAACCCAACCCTTTCATACTATTCCATTTACATATTATCAACCAATTATCCAGTTAATACCATACTTATCTAAAGTCTGACTTTAAGCTCCTAACATCTAAACATATATCAGATCTCCTGGAATTTCTAGCATCGGGTAATATTCAGACAAGCTATTAAAACTCGATTCTAACTACAGAATCACCTCTGCAATAGGTGACATCTGTGGGATCAGCTACAGATTACAATCACAACTTGACCCTACATTCATGAACAGAGCAGTTTCATAAAATGCAGCCAGTGCTTGTTTTCTCCCCTGTTGCCCCTCAGCACTTGCACTCACACCAATATATGAAGCTGAGTGAAAGCATAAAGGCCCTTTCCTGGTCAATTATGCGGCGGTGAGATGTTGTCTAAAAACAAATTTCACTTCAAGATGAAGTTCAGGCCTATTCCATGTTTCAGAATCAACTTAAACTTTAAAGATATCACTATTGTTTTCTTTTTGGAAGCAGAAACAGGAACTTACATCTTTTGTTGGCTCATAGTCTTCGCTATATATCTGAAATCCCCATTAAATGTACAAATCCAAACTCTGCAAGTGCCCTGTGGACAGTAGGGATGCAAAATATCTAATACCATCTGCCATTAGTCATTTTGACTTTAAAAAGCTCCAGAAGTAAGTTTCTCATTGGCTTTGAAACTTTTTTTTATTGTGTCTTTTGGCTTTTCCCAGTTAGGGGTCGCCACAGTGGAACTCCGGTCCGCTAATGATTGGTAGTTGATTTTTACGTGCCGAGTTACCAGCCCTGATGCACAGCCTTCAACGAAGGTACGCCCCATTCACGCATGTCTCCACGCAGAAGACGCTCTAGCTGAAAATCAAACCGGACAGCGTCTGACTGTGAGGCGACAATGCGGTTGGCTTTAAAACGAAGTCAATTAAAAGCAGAAATTGGAGCCATGTGCCGTTAAAGTGAAGCAGCCCAACAGGCGCTGTTTCAAAGACTGACAAATGTAGAGGAGTTGTGAGGTCTAGATCAGAAATTATATAAACTGATGTTTCACCTTCTGACTTAAAATTTAACCCCAACTGATGTTTGGAAATTGTAGTAGTAGGTGAGAAAAGAAGGTCTTCATATATCATACCCCAGTAGTTGGTGATAAAGAATTTCTGTGCAGACAGCACTACAGACATGGATCAGTTATTTATTAATATGTGCATACTTAAAATCTAACTTTATGAAGAAAATGCATAAATCCAAGCGCAAATAATAAAAGTTGAGAAGTGTAATTTTTTTTGCTGGTTAACATATTTAAATAGATTAGTTCTGAACCATATGCAGGGATTGCAAAGCAGAAAATGTAAGTATATACTTAAGTTAGTTTTTTTTATGGAACACTACCTTCACCTGGAAATGGAGGGGATTTGGGTAAATAAACTGTAGAGCTGCACACTACCCCACAGGATGCGCAAGTCCAAAAGCTTGACCCAACTTCAAAAATATGCACCCACTTCTGGCTGAACAACTGTTCTTTCAATGGCACATGCAATTGAGTATTTAAGTTAAATCAATGCTATAAATGTTTATGTATTTAAAGAAACAAGTAACGCCATCTGCATATCTACCTGAATGGTTGCTTCAGCAGTTACTAGGCAGTGAGTAATAGGAAGAAACAACTGCTTCTTACATTTTATAGGTTCATAGATTACTACTAAGCTAACTGCCCTTGCGAGCTATTTTAAGCCTAGCCAATTATCCCTTCTGAGACTCAAACCCTGCACCTTGTCTTTGTAAGGCAAACACCTTAAACATTAGGCCACCCTCCCAACCATTGCTCTAAAAAATAGAGAAATAAACAGGGAAAGAGCCTACCCTAGAAGGAAGTAAATAGGAAAGGAGCTCCCCTAGAAGCATGGTGCCCTAGGCAATTGTCAAGTTCACCTATGCACAAGGCCAGCTCTGATCATTATAATTGCAAGGCTGTTTTAAAGACAGCCCAGCCAACAACAATTGTATTACTTTTTTTCTACATTTTGTGTTGCTCAATATATGCTTAGACTGAGGCAGCGCTAACACAGCTGGCATCAGGAAATTCATTGTAACTTGTATATAAAGAAATGCAGTAGCACAGCTTGTAAATAAAATAAAAACTCTTCTGGACACACAGCTGTAAGGGCTGCAGCCCATATTCACCAGCCGCCTCTGTGTGACAAAACGTCTACAGGTCCGCTACCATCTGCTGTGAAAAGGTGAAGAATTTTACATTCTTAAAGTTTGTGGATACCTCAGCAGCTATTTACAGTCTGATGTGCTGGGCAGTTAGCTGTTTCCAGTTTTATGCCCCAGGAACTTTGTGGTATTAGTCATCAGTAATTTAGTATACTAGTTTCTGATACATTTTTTCCACAGAGGACATGCTTCATTGAAAGTAATAAGCTTGCAGACTGTAGCTCTGCATAAAACTACATTTATATTGTCCATTACAGAGTATATCACAAATGACCAATTTGTTGTCTTTAACAGGCCCTGTAAAGATGCATTGCAGAACTGTGAGTAAATGCTGTCTTCCGCATAATGCATTTATGGTGTAAAATATAATTTTCTTAATTATGGACAAGGTTGTCTAAAGCATGACAGCGTACATATGTATATGTATTGGCCTCCAGCTTTATCTAGGTACTCAAGCAGACAATAATGAATTCTGCCTTAATGAGAATGTGGGCTGTTAAGTAAAGAAGGGTGAGCATATGGAATGTGTCTCCATGTTTAGAAGTTCTTCCAAATTACCAAATTATTCCCATTTGGTATATACTGGTGCACATTCATCCACCATCTCATTTTTAATAAAACACTTTTCATTGTTTACAATAACTTCAAATACATTATTAATGAGGAACATGATTTCATTGTATAATAATATGCAGCTACCATTTATGAAATTTCCACAATGGCAGGAAAAAGAGGGGGCTAGTCATAGCATTCTAGACTTTTTCAGAACTTGTTTTAGTATAGCTCTCACTGCATTTAACAAGGGAATAAATATGCATTTTTCTGTGAAGCTCATATAACTAAATGTTTGTCTTCCTATAAGTCACATTTCAGGCTGCTTCAATCCGGTGACTGTTCTGCATAACTATCAAATAAATGCCACGTCAAACTTTACAGCAGTGACTTGCTTCTGCACCTTCAGAATACCAAATGGTAGCATTACAAGTGCTCATTAAACCCACGCATACGTTCATCATTTATCAATATATATAATAAAGCATCACATTCACTAGCCTTGCTTATATTGGAATCTAGATTTCATTATATATCTCTTAAGGGGATTTTTTGCAGGAGTGTAATGTAATTAATATTATGTGCATTTTTATATCTGGAGACAGAGTTTGGTTTCATAGAACTGCAGAGAGCATGTCATAGGAAAACTGCATATAGAACAGCAGCAATCTGTTATCATTGTGTGACCTATAATTACACTGATATTTAATCACTATGGCTACACAGTTCAGCTAAATACAGATACAGGCTTTGAACTTCTGCACCGCTCCCTAGTGAATGCAAAAATCTTATGAATAAGCTAAGCTGCTATCACCTTACTAGACAGATAGTTTTACAGATAAGTTGCTTTAAAATATGTGCAAAAACTGCCTTATCGTGGTGAAACATTTAATTTTTGTTAAGTTTTATTACATTAGCATATGCATGCAAAACTTGATGAAACTGTAGGAAGGAAGCATATGTACTTTGACAAAGGTCATGCTCTGCAAAAGACTGTAGCAGAACTGGACTTTGCAGTCACCAGAAGCCAATACCTTGCACTTCCTGCAACCCAATCTGAAGCTATATCCAGACAGAAAAGGATGCCAATAAAACAGATATCTTGTTTCAGAAAAAAAGCACATTGTCCTCTGTAGAATAGCAGCAGCTATATTTAGTCATTTCAGCAAACAACATGATAAGGTCTATAATTCACTTTCCTCTTAAATTGTGATTATAGGTTTGAGGGCAACTGAATCAGAGTTTGAATATTTATGCAGAAAATGTTTTTATGCTATCAGACTTCAATTTCATTTGCTTGATTTCACCATACTTTATTTTTAAATGTGTTGTTGTAAAGCACAGGTTTTGCTTTTTGAGTAAAATTATAGAAACACTTTGACTCACCAGAAAAAAGTGGCACCCTAGATCTTTGTGTAACTGCATACTGTATTCCAAGCAGACATAGGTGCAAAGCTTTTGTTTGGAAGAAAATAAAACGGTATACATTAAAGAGAGTATGCCTTTGATTTTATTTGAGAAACAGACAGGTAATCAACTGCACTTTATCTGATAGACAATACTTTAAATTAATTTCCTTGAAAGCAACTTTTTGTTAGCATTAGCTTTGCACTTTTCTTCCCTACTGTGTGATAGGACTGTTGGTATCGCTAAGTCAATGGGTGTGGAGAATATGTCTCCATATGGGGGTGTAGTGGAGCTTGTCCCCTGCAAAAAAAAAAGCATGTTTTGTATTTGCAGGAAGTAGCTTTTAATGAAATTCATTCACTGTTTTGTCCATTGAAGATTTTTTGTTCAATAAGGATCATCATGTATCCCTTTATTCTATGTTGTGTGGGCAGCTCTATGACAAATACACACCCACAGGCTTGTATAACCATGTCAGTGGCCTATAGGGCTTAATGACATGTTAGTGTTGTGATTTGTAGCACATTATCATGCTATTATACAGAATACATTAGAAGAGGTGCGCTACCATATAAAACTGGTGAGCATCTGTCCCCCCTTCCCCTCTACATATTTGTTGTGGTCATGCTAGTGCATTCTGCCAGTTCATGAGCAGCATGTGATGCATACAGCATGAATTGATGCAACTGAGCTACCATTTCACACGTGGTAGCAACCTGGCAAGTGGTCATGCACCTGGAAGGGCTCCTGCTTGGTTCAGTAGATAGTATAAGATATTTCTTCACTTGCTGCATTTGCTACATTTACAAACAAAAGTAAAGGTATATGTTTATATTTTACTCATTAAACAATATGAAAATATAGATGTTTAAATTCGATGCACCCAGCAGTCAGAGGCAAATGTTTAGCTAGATAGACAACACAGTATAATTAGATTCCTTTTCTATAATATTGTGGAGATGGTTTCAGTCTGAAGGTAGAGTTTGGAATTTTAGCTACCCTCATTGTCATTAGATGATACGACATGTTTATTTGCGTTTGAAATACTTCAAACCTCTGTATTGTGTATTGCATTAGGGCCATTTCTGCCTTTTCTTTCTTGCTGTCTAGGACTATTTTTTGAACTTTTAAGTAAATATATCTACCCACCAGTAAGATTACCTAATCAGAGTTCCTACAGTTACTGCTTTTCTGGTTGTGTGGAACTTTTATTTTGACTTTGCAAACCCAAACTGGCAGAGAAAGCTACATCAGGATACTTGGATTGCAAACCTTTTGGATGTATTTATATCCTGAGGAATAATCCCTCTCTCATAAACACTTGAAAATAACAACAACTGATGCATCGAAGAGTTTTTCTGTCATTAAACTATCATGTGAAATAATTTTATTTCCCTTTCAATCTGCCACTGAAATACTCCCCTGGATTCAATAAACTCTGTGCAGGAATAACGCAATTCCTGCAAGGAGTGAACCATGTCCATTTACCCTTAGCTTTAACAGCAGTGCACCTTGTATATTCATGAAGGTGCTCTGCTGCTAAGGCTAAGTGGACATGAACACTACTGAGTGCAGGGGGCATGTTTAGGCAGTGCAAGCACATCTAACACACCCCATGCGCTTTTTAAAAGCATTTCAGTGTCCACGGACACTGAAAATAAAATGAGTATTTCAGTGTCTGTGGACACTGAAATGGATAGGAGAGCAAGAAACCAATGCAGGGGGTGTGTGACAGGTTCTGTCACACACCCCCTGCATTGTAAAAGTGCCATATGGCCATAGCCCTCAACTGTACAGGTTTCTGCAGAATGCCCAGATTCCTGCCTCACATTCCTCTCAATCTCCTAGAGCAAGAAAGTTGTACAAAGCCAGAAATAATGGGGGGACAATGGCACAAAAATAGGGACACTTTTTAAATATTGCACTTACAAACTTGGAAGCTAATAGAATAAAAGGTTTGCATTAGCACAGACTTCCTGAAGGGTATGAAGACTGAAACCAAATGTCTGCCATTGTAAAGGTGCTGTACGGCCATAGCCCTCAACTGTAAAGGTTTCCACAGAATGCCAAGATGCCTGCCTCACATACCTCTCAACTTCCTAGAGCAAGAAAGCTGTACAAAGCCTTAAATAATGGGGGGACAAAGGCACAAAAATGGGGACACCTTTGAAGTATTGCACATACAAATCCAGAAAGCTGATAGAATAAAAGGTTTGCATTAGCAAGGAGTTCCTGAAGGGTATGAAGACTGAAACCCAAATGTCTGCCATTGTAAAAGAGATAAATAAAAATATACAGCTAAAATCCTCATGCTGCGATAGTGTAGTGGTTAGACTCCTGGTTTGTATACAGGCATTCACGGTTTGAATACCAAGATAGGCACTTTATTTTTACATATGAAAACAGTGTTAAAATTATTATTTTAATTTTAAATGATGTAGTAATTGATATTTGTCAATCAGAGTAGTGTAGCTGGTCTAAAATGTAAGTGTGAGGGCATATAACATGTGAAATCGCCCATGTATACACAAGTGTCCCATACAGTATAGTCACACCCATGTATATATAAGTTTCCCACACAGAATAGTCACACCCCATGGTAATGTAATGAAAGCACATAGAGGGAATGTCATGTAAAGTAAATCATATACACTTACTAATATGTCAGTAATGCTTAATTAAGTCAGTATCCTGATATGGTTAGCAGTGCTCAGCTATGCTTAGTCGGTGTAAGCATTGATGAAATGTGAATGCTAAGCAGCAGTCAGCTCAGCTAAATGGATTTGTGCACTGTTAAACAATGTAAGGCATAAGCAGTGCTAAGTGAAGCTAAGAGAGCTTAACCATCTGTTAGCATCACTTAGCTCCATGCAAACCCATGCAAACCCGCTTACAACTGCTTAAACGTGCCTTAATCACTCTGTCTCCATCAGCCCTTGTTCTGCCCAGCAACAAAACAATGACCGCTGCCAAGTCTCAAACACAGGATACTGGTACTAAAATCACAGTGATGTACCACTACACCATCTGAGTTGTGGGAATTTGTAATGCTTTTACAAACATATCATGCATTCTGATCATTTTAGACTTAATTAAAAAAGTCATCACTTCCAAGTCTTGGACCAAGGACCCTCTGCACTACAGTCACAGCACCATACCTCTACACAATCTTAGCTGCAGGGATTTGTAATGTTTTTACAAACATATCATGCACTACAGTCATTTAACATAAGGAAAAAATATATATCGGTAGTACTCTCATATACATTATGCATATATAAATACAAATATATCTGTCTATGTATATTTATATATATATATATATATATATATATATATATATATATATATATAAAATGAGAGAGACAAAGCCAACCTCTTACTGCAAGACATCTGCAAAAAATCTGGAAAACTGGGGGGATAAAGGACAAACAATAGTGACATCTTTGAAATATGGCTGTTATACACGTAGAAGTCTGCTAGAGTAGCATGGTTTGATTTAACATATAATTCTGGATAGATTCCAGGTCTAAAACACAAATGAATGTCATTATTCACTGATGTCAATGCAGACATCATCCCAGTGATTTGTCAGAAACCTACAGCTGTTATGGGGAAGAGACCAAACATATGACCCATGCATCTGGACAGTGTCTAGACATCTGGACAGTGGAGAGGTATGACTGCAGTGATGTAACAGAAGAGAAAAAAACAGTGACAGCTGCCAACCATTCCACCCATCCCCTTCTGAACCACAGTATGACCACTACCCCAAATCAGATCTGGGGAATTACCCATGCATTTCCAAATATATCATGCACTACAGGGATGGAACTGTAGGGAAAAGTAGATATTGGTATGAAAATGCCCACACACAACCACATGCACCACAATTACAGCAACATACCAGTGCCCCAAAGGAACTCTAGAGTACGACTGTTTGAACAAACATATCCTAATTGCCAGTCACACACTACACTGGCATGTTCTGGCCCAACTCACAGCCTACTGGGAATCCTGAGGTGTTACAGGACATTTCTCAGTCTAACCCTACAAACATATGCACCTGATAGACCACCAGCAATTGTAGAAGCATGCACAGTCAGTTAGAAAAGGATCTATGACACTCACATTTGCTACTCTTCCTACTCGGCCCAACAAACATTTACACACAGCACTGCTACACAATCTTGGCAGTCTGTTAACAATGGCCAGGCACACATAACTCTCAACTGTACAGATTTCCACAGAATATCCAGGGTGTGCGACCATATTTACGGCCACTGTTACATACCACTTCCATGAGTCAGCTAAGTCACTGGGATGATATCAGGAGTGCAGTCACTAAATGATGATAAATCATACCTCTGAACCACTTACTGCAAGATATCTGGACAAAGCATGACATACTTGGGGGACAGGGAGCCAGAAAGAGGGACATATCTCACATAATGATGTTACAAACTGAAACAGTTGCTGGTGTTACAGGGTTTGTTGTAACATAACATCCCTGAAGGATATGATGTCTGAAACATTAATGGATGTCAGCATTTACTGACTACAATCCTCACATTATTCTAATGATTTCTAAAAAGCATATATTACCTGAGGAATAGACCAAACATAACAGGCAAACCTCTGGGCAGTTTGTAGACATCTGGACAGTTGAGAGGTATGTCAGAGACATATCACTGTCAGACGTCAAGTCACGCAGAAAATGCATGTCCAGACAAACCTTGGTAATCTAACAGTCCTCTATGTGTATAACAGCAATACTTACTTACAATCTGTACCCAATTCTGGAGCTTTGTCCCCCATATTGTTGGGCTATCTCCACATGTCTTGTCCTGAGAGGTATTTCCGCCTACCGTCTGTAAAGCTGTAGCCCCCACACCTCCATAATGTCCTCCTCAAAGGCAAAGAAAAGGGGCAAGGCCCACATGAAGGAATTAATTATAGCACTGTGTTACTATGGCATTGGCTAATTGAAAGACAACACAACTGCTCTGAATGCAAGTAGTAAGTGGGAGACACCGAGTGGTGCACAGGCCATCACCTGCTCATAAGCATTACCTACAAAAGGCAAGCTTCTGCCTATGCAACACAGGTCTGAACCCATCTAATAATAAATATATGCAATAAAGTTTGTAGTGCAATAACTGTGGAATTACACCTGTGTTGCAACACTTGCATAAAGACCATTATTATGTAATTTTGTATGGTATTTCACTTTGCAACCTTTATTCTTCATTTGTATCCTATATTGTATTAAATTGTTCATGGAGGTTTTCTCCCTGGGCCTCCACTGAAAATGGGCACTTCTTGGCCCAGTGGACCTCCCCGGTAATCAAACTGATAATAAATAATAATAATAATAATAAATAAATCTACAGAAAGACAGACTGTGACTACACAAACCTAAGCATTGCCATTATAAAAAGGAAACTCTTTAGCACTATAACAGGTATGTCAATCACGTAAGCTTGTAAGGGAATGGAGAAGGGAGATGCAATAATGCCAAATAGAAAGTTAAACACTAGGTTGCAACAAGACCTGCTGGACTCGACTTACATGCTGCTGTCTGGCACCTATGGATATTCCTGCTTGCCCTGTCTGCATTGACATGGATCACATCTCTGGCTAAGGAGTCACCCCAGCCAAGGTCAGCTCATGTATGACTACTACTGGAGTGTCTGTTGTCCAATACCGAGTGTGACACTGCTAGGCCAGCTACCTGGGATGTTGTAAATATTCATATGTCACCTGTGAATGCCACAATGATACATATGCTTGTCTCACAAATGTAAGAGACTTATATAGGGTATGTACATAGTACACAACAGGTGCAGGTGTTTGTGTTGAACTGTATATGATATACTGAGCCCATACCTGACAACTGTCCAGAGTTTTGTAGGCTGACCACATATCTGCCTCATATTTGTAGACAATGCTTCATACAGTTGTGTATTGTCTGGCACATCACTGGCAACCCATTAAAGACTGAAGTCATAACATAATAGCATACATTTGATCATCAGATGTCATATCCTGTGGATTAGACCTATGAATGCGACACCGTCTTTGCTGGCAAATAAGTGTGTTTCAGCTAGATTCATAAAGTGACACAATTTTCCAGCCTTTGCCCACTAGTGATGTGTGCCTTTGTGCAGATGTCTTGCTCTAACAGGAGCTAGGTGCCTTAGCATGAAACCCATGTCAATGCAAGTGTACCTTGTCCTGTAGGATGCCAACATTTGTGCAGACACCTGCTTTGTAGCTGTAGAGAGCATACTAACCTTGGCAGGTTTCTCATCCCATCATATTTTTAGATCCCAAATGGAGGGCTGCAAAGTCACAGGAGGTGGAGAGCCACAGGAGGTAGAGTGTTGAACATT
Organism: Protopterus annectens; assembly: GCF_019279795.1. Lineage (NCBI taxonomy): Eukaryota > Metazoa > Chordata > Ceratodontiformes > Protopteridae > Protopterus > Protopterus annectens. Next base: position 1,453,494,822 of record NC_056746.1, on the reverse strand, counting down.
AACATACACATAGACACGTCCAGGCTGGCCAAACAGTATGATGCACTGGAGACATCCCGAGTGCTGTTAACAGTTGACAAAACACCTGCTCAAAGCTAGCTACAGGCCTCCAACCATGACTATGGATACCCACCACACCTATTGTGACTTGCTGGAATCTGTCAGGATTCAATCATCTACCCTGGTCCTGGGTGACTTCAACTACCCAACCATAGTGTGCATTACCTATGTCACCTGAACATGAATGTGCAGAGATTCCTCAGCTTTGTCAATGGCAGTGCAGTGGATCAGCCAGTCAACACTCCTATGACAGGTGGAAATATCTTGTACCTGGTCCTAACCAACATAAGTAGCCACTGTAGCACTCCTACAGTGTTATCCTCTTTGGTAAGATCTGACCACATAGCCATCACTGTTCAGGTCACCATCTCCCCTGCCCCCCCCCTGTCAGGGTCAAACAAATTAACTTTACAGAAATTACTATAAATCTCAGAGCAGGTAGAAGTAGCTTTACAGCCAATGTCCCATCAGTTGGAACTAGCAGTAGTGTCCAGGCCCACACCACAATACTATGTGGGCACCTACATAGCTGTATGGACTCAATACCTGACAGGACAACATCATCTCCCTCAAGGTAGGGTAAACATCCATGGTGGACAGTAGCAATACACAAGTACCATAATAGGTGGAAATAATTGCTGTACAGGGCCAAGAAGGAAACAGGTGCCTTACTGGAAGAAATGTGTTCCTTGGTCTGCACAAGCAAATAAGGTCACAGGTGAATTACCCTAAGGCTATCTTTGATTTCAAATTAGACACATCCACCAAGGCCAATCACTAGGCCTTCCACACATGTGCCTGCAATCTCAGAGGCAACACACAAATCTGCTCTGTAGTGGTGGTCAATAACACCACATACACATATGTCATAGATATAGGCAACTGGCTGCAGATAGGTGAAGTGTAAATATCACCCCCCTTTCCCCCCCGTCGGTACACATGTGCATGCACAACACCTGCCCCCCTCCCCATCATCAGGAAGCAGGTCTGTAATGCCACCTGAAAGGCAACACACAGAAGTCTCCATAGACCTGATACCATCCCTGGCTGCATCCTACATGAACACAGGCATGTTCTCTCAGATCCGTTCTGCACTGTAGTTATCCAAAGCCTGAGCACCGGTGTCATCCCATCTGCACAGAGGACAGCCACTATCATCCCTATACACAAAGGCGGAGCAATCCGTCAACCCAGCCAATCATATGCACACCAGCCTAACTAGCCTGCTCTGCAAGGGCATGGGAGGCAATATCAAGAACATTCTGAAAAGGGACATCAGCAACATCAAAATGCCTGACCTCCCACAGCATGGTATTGTCAAAGGGAGATCAGGCCTGTTAAACCTGGTCGACCTCACTGAAGTGGTTAACAAACACAAGGATGAGGGGAAGATGAACAATGCCTACCTTCACCTAGCCCAATTCTCTCACAATAATCCCCAGGCAGCCAGAATTCATATGCCTACACAGCTAGGCATCAACATGTATGTTACCAGATGGGTAGCTAACTTGCCCAATGATAGTACCCACTCAGTCAAAGTAGTGGAACTCACCTCTAATAGTAGACTCTTCCAAAGCAGTGTACCCCAAGGATTGGTCTGGGGGCCTCTACTGTTTGAGATATATATGTATCTGAGGTACAGGACAAAAGTAGTGGACTGTGGCTAACCAGGTGTACAGATGCTTTCAAGCTGGCCACTGTCTTACATTCCCCTACTGATGTAAGCATCCCCCAAGAGGCCCTCATCCAGTTAATGAATGGTGCAAGAAGCATTTCCACAAACTGAATGCCAGGAGAGGCATCATTCTCCCTGCTGTGGCAGGTGTCATCCACACTAATTATGAAAGTAATAATGTACTGAGCATGCAGTCAGGTGTGAGGCAACTTGTGCACCAAGGTTGGTAGCAACCTGACAGATTCCCACCATGTGTGCATCATTGTATGGAAGGCTGTCTATATGGCCCACCTCACAAATATGGATATGTCATCCAGGAACCAGGAGGCCACAACATCTCTGTACTCCACCCTTATCAGACACATTACCAACTACAATGGCTCCTTTGGCATGCACCTTGCCAAGCAAATGCAGCAATTGCAGAGACCACAGAGGTTCCTGACCAGGCAAATCCAGGGTCTGTAACACCTATCCAATACAGGTAGGCTGAAAGCCCTATCCCTGTACTCAGTCTCATACAGACTGATCATAGGTGACCTGTGTCTGGCATACAAGGCCATTTCCAAATCAGCATTGATGGTGTTTCTGCATATCTGTAAAATAAACCCCACTTATGCATCATGCACACAAGGCCCTCACCTGGTCTCTGACATGTATAGTATTTGTTGGCACAATAGTGCAGTTTCCCACACAATACACTGTCTGTAAAATACACTCCCTCCCCATGTCTAGCAGAGTATGTGTATAGCCCTCTTGAAAAAGAAGCTGGACAACTGCATGGGAAATGGATGGGACAACCCTGGGATCCTGTGGGTGTACCAGCTGGACAGGGGAAACAAGTACTGGCTTGGAAGGGACTTGGACGAAAGTCTTGGTCAGGCTTATGAAGGCAATAGGGCCAATAGCCTGGTATCATCTTATGAGGCTATGCACCTAGTGCATTATGTGTTTCCTGTATGTATTGCAGACTGTCCTACAATATTGTCTGTAATGAATACCTGTGAGTGTGAACTGTGTAGGTACTGCAGTGATAGTGTATAGTGATAGTGTATAGTCATGTCCCTTCATCAGTTATCATCACATATTGTCACACCTTGTCATTGTATGTGGTCTGTATAGCAGTAAGTCAGCTCTTGCAGTACATACATATGCACTTGGTGACACTGTATGGCTCACTTAAATAGCCTTGGTCTTGGCCACAGTTACCATTCTGCTACTAGGCCCATCACACAGTAGGATCTGTCACCCTTTGTTGTGGGCTTTACAGTAGCCGTGAAAGAGATGGATTATGGCAGGCAGAACTACCATAAGGACTGCCCTACCCATAGGTGTCACAGCTGTGCCAGACTGTACCAAGAGTGTGTGTGTGTCTGTGTGTGTGTGTGTGTGTGTGTGTGTGTGTGTGTGTGTGTGTGCGTGTGTGTGCGTGTGTGTGTGTATGCACCTGTTCCTTCTTGGCCCTGTACAACAATTATTTCCACCTATTATGGTACTTGTGTATATACACACACACACACACACACACACACATGCACACATGCACACACGCACACACACACACACACACACACACACACACACACACACACACACATACAGTGGCAGCTATATGGCCCAGCGTAGGCCTCTGGCAGTCCAACACCACACTATTTGCATGTGATGATACTTGTGCCACAATCTTGTTATCCATACCATTGATGCATGGACATGCGCATATGGGCCTGATGCACAGGGTGACAATTGTACAGTGTAGCAATGTCATGCTGTGTAAGGTGCTGTCTGCTGGCAGTAGTTATAGGTACACATTGAGGTGTATGTACCTTGTTAGCCATGATGCACTATTGCTGTTAGTACTGCTGACTGACTGTAGTGTCATATTCTGTAGCCTGGTTGTGTTGCACATGTCTGTGTGTCTGCAGGCTGTGGGCCTGCTGACAGTAGCAATAATGAGTAAGGCGTAGTGGAAACACAGTGACCTTTTCATAGCCAAGGTACAGCTGTATATTTACATATTTACCAGCTGTGTTTACATGCAACAGTGTGTGAGGGACAATTGTGGCAGACAGTGTGACCTTGCATACATACCCTTGACACAGCCACCTAACCTTCATACAAGTCACCTGGGTGTTCTGTAGGACTGCAGGCTCACACATACAGAGGAAGTTACTTGAGTACTAGCACTAGGTCCCTCACAAGCTTAGCCATTACTTTAAATGCAACAGATTTAGCTATCAGCACTTGTTGCTTTTGCCATTTCTGTCACATCCACTCGACCATCATGCAGTTGATGAGGGTATGCCTGGTACTGTGTATGACAGGATTGGGGTATGTATTCCTGACACAAGTCAGCCTGTGTTAGTCTAACCTGACAATCACAACCATGGGTGTTTGCTATCTCATATGCATGTCTGGCCTCTCATGCTGGTAGTGCACGCAGAGTCATAGTCCTGTACATGGGGCAGCTAACAAAGGGCTGAGCACAGCCCCTACCTGCACAGTCTTACAAATGATAGCATTAGATACATAAGACAGATAGCATAGCGGTAGTATAGTAAGGCAGTGTCTGCCACTACTATTGAAGTGGGTGGCAATTGCAGGGGCTGTTAGGATTGCCAATAGTGGGTCAGAGGCTTCTAGCATGTTAGAGCCATCTGACACAAACGCATGCACACTGCTGCATGGGGACATGCAATGAGACACACATGCACATAGAGGTGACACTTATCACAGTAGATGACCCACCAATCTATTAATGTACAATACAAAGTTATATGACCATTGCAGCACAGTGGCTAGGTGTTAGAAACTGTGCAACTGTGCTTATACCATGGATGACATCTGTATGGGCTGACACTAGGTTAGCAATGGGGGAGTTCACAGGGTCGAAGAGGCACACAAAATGGTATAGCCATCACATACACACACTGAAGACAGCCACAGGGGCTGTGCATACAGAAACACATGCACAGTTGCCAATAGACATATTAGTAACCCTACATATCGACTTGTATGTATTATAGTGCTGCGTACACATGACATGCTTCACATAGATTATATGCCTAGGACATAACACACAACCTCTTACAACAGGTAATGTTGCAAATGCCTTCATGGATGGTGGGATAACCAACCAGAAATAGCGAGGGTCTCGTCAACTGCTCCTGCAAACCTGCACAGGTGATGTATTTATTTATTTGCAGTTGGTTTACCAGGATGGTCCATTTGGGCCAAAAGAGCCCGTTTTCAATGGAGTCCTAGGGAGAAAAGCTCCAGAGACAGAAAACACATTAATACAATCATAAACAAAGCAAGAATTATAAGTTATAGCTTTTTTACAGTAGTTACAAAAATACTAAGAAAGCAAAGAAGTAGAGAAACATTTCATTTAACTATAAAATTACTACATCAAAAGATTGCCATCAAAGTTTTGGTTATGTAGAGGAATTCATTGGACAGAGACAATGTTCGAGATAAATGTATTGTAGAATGTGTAGGATAATTGTTTACACATTGCTTGATTTGTGGTAAAAGACCAATGTATGAACTTGTAGGAGAAAGAGATGGAGAGGAGGAGAGAATTAAGAGGGGTGGGAGCAGGAGCATTCCCACTGAGATATAAGGTGTGAGTGGAGAGTTTTTTTAGATGAAGAGAGGTTAGTGGTTATATGGATGGATGGAGGTAGGGAGTTCCATTGATGTGTGAGGGCGAAGGATAGGAGATTCTTGCCTGGGGAATAATTAGGTTTATGCAGTACTATTAGGTTTTGATTATTGGACCGTAAGAGTATGTTAGGGAGGAGGTACATTTTGAAGGTTGAGTATAAGGAGGGACAGAGGGAGGGGTTAAAATGAACTTGTAGGCATGAGTGAGTTGAATATAGGAGAGAAAACTGGGCAGTTCTAACCACTTTAATTTTTGAAGGGCTACACAGTGATGGGTAGTAAATTTTTGGTTTGTGGCAAACTTTACTATTTTGTAATAGCAAGAGGAGAGTCTTGTCTTAAGAGAGGATTGTAGGTTTATTAGAACTGCATCACCATAAAAAAGAGAAGGGATGATATATGTGGAGGAGAGGGTGAGCTTGGTAGAAGAAGTAAGATAGTGACTGTGGCGGTACAGCATGCCAAGTTTTTGGTGTTTTTTTTTATATTTATTTGCAGGTGAGAGTTGAATTTAAGCTGGTCATCAATTCTGACACCTAATAATTTTTCTTCAGATACTAGTTCGAGAGATATATTGTTATGGCTTTTGATGGAGAATGAATTTCTGTCAATACCGGTTGATTTTGTGGGGGTAAATAACATTAATTTGGTTTTCGAGGCATTGAGAGCTAAGTGATTGTCTAACATCTATTGCTAACTGTAGAGTGACAGACTTTGTATCAGCATGATGTGTCAGTCAAGTACGATGTCCGATGCTGGCATGTGTGTCAGTACGGTAACTGTGACATATTTGGCAATGACATCACAGGAATGCTCATTGTCAGGGGACACAGACCATATATAGATTGCAAACATGTGGATAGCCCATGTACATCTGTACATATGAGTAGTATAGCCTGTATAGTGTTACATGGTGCATGTGAAACAGATGCCATTAACAGGGTCTTTAAAGTAATGTCATGGGCAGGGGGTAAGCAGGCCTTAAAATCGTATAACCTACACACACAACAGCCACAGGGGATATGCTTCACACACACTACTATAGTTGTCAGTATTGAGATTAGAACCCTTACCTATGTATTTTCATTATAGTGTCACATGATTATTGCACATGCCACAGAGCTTAGAGGGCTGGGAACTGTACACATGTACATCTAAAGTGAATGACATCAGTAGGCCTTATAAAGTAGGGCAATGGATCATGTACTGGGTGGTACATGCCTCAAAATGGTATAACTCACACCCCCCAGAGGATATGATTCTCACCCAAACAAACACACACACACACACACACACACACACACACACACACACACACACACACACACACACACACACACACACACACAGTTGACAGTTTTAAGTTTAGGACCCCTACCTACCTAGTTATGTGTTTTAGTGTTTTACGCAGTTATCACACTCACAACAGAGCTTATAGGATGTAACAGTGTTGCAAGGTATGTCTAAGGTGATTACATCAAGAATCCTTGCAAAATGGCAATGAGAAATGTTCAGAGTGGGAAGGGCATCAAAATACATTACCCTACAAACACCTTCACACACACACACACACACACACACACACACACACACACACACACACACCAGTCCGGGATTTTGTGTGCTACAGCCATACCTCTCAAAAGTAAACAGGGCTTTCCTCGATGGACTGGGTTTGTTTTAGCAGACATTTTCTGACATACCTGAAGTCTGACACTGCAATGTATTGTGTCATTACCTAGTGACAGACATCCTCTGATCATCACAGTGCTTTATCAGAGGGATACACGATGTATGATGCACAGTCCAATATTATGAGCCTGACTATATACATTCCTGCCCAAAAAGGCCAGTTGAGAGGTGTGGCTACAGCTGGTCGACTGATGAAGCAGTAAAACAGTCCAGCAACCTGGTGATATACTGGCTGGGGATCTCCTGCTTGTGTGGTATTCTTCTTAGCCGAAAAGTCATAACCTGGTGTGGCCATACCTCTCAACTGTACATATTTTGGCAGGATGTCCAGGTGTTTGTCAAGAAGTTTCTTCCAGTCTACATAAACTTGTGTTTTTATGGCAAGTTAGTTGCATATAATTGAAGACTGACATTACAAAATAATGACAGACATTAGTGTTTCAAACTTCATAAACTTTAGACAATTCCTGCTAATGCAAAACCCCTTATCTTGCCAACTTTCTTAGTATGTAAGGGCAATATTTACAGCACATGCTTATCATTGTACCTTTGTCCAACTTTTATTTATGACCTTCTCCAGATGTCTTGCTGCCAGAGGTATTGAGGTATGGTTGTGGGTACAGAGTGCATTCTACTGTGCAGACATGTCTATTATATGTGTAGCATATTCCACATACCACCGTGACTTCCAGGTATGTCAGTGGCAGAGCAGTACAGAGTAATGTGGTGAACCACTGACAGACAGTTGTGTATAGCTTGATAGGTTACTATGACATTAGTAGGGTATTGGTGCTGAAGCCCTCATAACTCAAATAGATGAGAGTGTAGCCCATGTTGCAACACATTAGCACACAGAACCCCTGTCCAGCAGGGACACAAGTGGGATCACAGGACTGTATTTTGTGTTTCCTGTGCAGTTATACAAGGAGCATATCACTAGGGGTATTGAGGCACTTGGTTTGCTGATGACAGGGAATGTATTCCACAGATGGGGTAGTGTGTGGTACACATATCTGTCACACCAACAAGCCATACTGATATCACAGCCCAGGTTGATGCTGCATCTACAGGTTGATGGAGTGGGCCTTGAGTTCCAGATGTGCAACAGTCCTATCAATGCAGGGTCTGGATTGCTTTGTATGAAAGGCAGGGGTCACTTCAGCAGATTCTGTATGGAATGGGGTAGAGGGGCAGTGCTGTATGCCTATCTGTGTAGGGTAGGTGTTTGCGGTTTGGAGTAAAGCCTTAGTGTTTGCAAGACCCTGGTGTTTTGAGTCTACATGGTCTGTGGTGTGTAGATTTGTGGGGTTCTCATGTGATTTTTGCCTCTGAGGTGTCCATTGTTTGGGTTTTGTTTTATTGTGGACGTCCACTTACATGGGTGTGTGTTGTTTGCTTGCAGGTGATGTTTACTGACCCCAAACACTGTATGGCACCTATGTTACTGCACAATTTGTTCTGGTGTGCACATTCTCCATTTGTCTGGCCAATGGTTCTCCTTCCCCTTATGTGTGTCTCTATGTTCTTCTGTAGTCCAGTCACAGGTTTTAGCCACAGTGGCTGCTGTTATGTATTTGTAATTCTGATGTGGATGGGCTACATGCTGTTACATTGCACACAGGGTTGTGGACTTCACACTTCTTAATGTACCTATTTAGCGGGTTCTCTATCATTGCACCACTCCATTTGATGTGGTCCTTAGACGATTTGTGTTGCTATATGTTATTATGAGGCTACATGTGGGCCTAGCTGTCATACCATCACAGACTGACATCTGCACAGGCCCAAATATGACAGTCAGACAAAGGCCCACACATGGGGACAGGATGTTAATACTGTCCTGCCAAACATAGACAGTTGGGAGACTGGTTTGGTAATTGCTTGTTTGCTCTTATGAGTTTGACATTTCCTTCCCCACTGTCTGCCTTTGCTATTTTGACATGACCTTTTCTTGTTTTGCAAATAGTCGGCAGGAAAATGCAATGTTAGGACAAGCAGAACAGATATACAAGGCATACTTGTGCTCTTTCTGTGACAACCTGTGTCATTCCAGGGGTATGGCTGTTGACCAGTGACATATTGTCAGTGCTGACACAGAAAGGTGGCAGCCTTTTATACATTGGCAGTACACTGACCTTCAGGTACCTGCTGTCCTACTAGGCACCATACCTCTCAACTTATGAAAGCCAGACATCTGGACAAAGCCATAAGTGATTGGGGGAAAGAGACCTAAATATAGGGACCATTTTTAAGTATCGGTCTTACAAACCTAGAAAGGTGATTCAGTAACAGGTTTTGCAGTAGCATGCATGTTTCTATAAGGTATGAAGTCTGACACTACAATCTGACATTATTTTATGAATTGCCAGACAACCTCTATTTCATATTATACAGACCACACTTATGATAAAAACCTCTGAACATTCTGCAATAGGTCTGTGCAGTTGAGAGGTATGGTAAGCACTGTATAGGTTACTCCAAGCTGTGTACTGTCCATATGTGTGCCCACCTGACCATGACCTGTACAGCTTTCCTGGATTAACAGATATTGACACCTGGACAGTGTATATAACTCCTACCATAGGTGCAGCTGACATGTAGACTACTTGGCACTGCAGTTCTTGGAACATGGCCCTGTCAAAGACAGCATTGTACCGAGGCCACTACAACACAACAGCCGGGAGTAAGTGCTGGCCACATGATGACAGTATTAACCACACATATACATAGCTCATTGACCCCTACATATTGTGGACATGCAACAAGTTATGTTGATTGGGACAGTGCTGGCAATGTGCATTCCACTGCTATTTCCCTACAAACATACATGTTATGGCACTTCTATGGGAATATGGGTGGGGGTCACACTTGTCAACTGTACCTATTTGCACAGATTGTGCTAATATTTGCTTTACATTTTAGTTCCATTTAGTATACATAGTATTGTGCCCTGTCTTGGAGACTAGAGACATGCCACTAAAGACCACAGGTTAGATTGTAATGGCATGCATTTGAGTTTCAGACTTCTTACCCTTCAGAGCCTTACTGTAACTGCAAGACCTGCTGTGCTATCACTGTGTAAGTCTGTAGGGGATATGTCATCATTGTGGCCATTTGTGGGCTTTTGCCAGACATTTCTTTATGGTTTTCTCTGGCTGACTTGCAGGGTGAGGCTGAGGGGGTGAGTATGGGACCCCTACACTGCCATCCATGCCTGTGACCTATGACCCCCAGTTAGTTGGTCCCCCAGATATACTGGAGTGGTATTTGTCACCTTGGGTACTACTGCATAGTGTGGGGAGGCCAATATTGGGCAAACATTGCCTGGTGTCCCACATAGCTGCCAGTTGTCTGCTGCTATCCCATTAGGCCACCCCATTCCCTTGCATGCATGCAGCAATACCATAGATATGCTACCAGAACATACCAATGTATTCCTTTATTGTTAAGAAGACTGACTTACCTTGTGCCTGCTGCAGTTGTGAGGACGGTGCTTGAGGGCTGCCTATGTCGTATGCATGCAGTACACTGCCTATACATGTTAAGATACAGGTAGTGTGATGTGTGTGGTATCCATTTTACTGCATATGCAAGTCAGAGAGAGGTGTCAATCCCTGGGTCCCTACAGTGTCAGTGTGTGTGCTATGCATTGCCTCTTTGCCAAGGCCACGGCATACTGGGCATGCCTCCATCTGCCTACAGGAGCTGGCTCGGGGGGTTCCTCCTCTGAGTCCCTCTGTGCCTATGGGGACCTTGGCAATGGTGGGGGGCTGTGTGGCCCTTCCCTGTGCTGTTTCTGCTGCAGTTGTTTCCGCAGGATCATATTGTGTAGCATGACACATACTATGAACATGTGTACACATGTGGCTGGAGAATACTGCAGGGCTCCACCAGATATGTCAAGGCAGTATAACCATGACTTGAGCATCCCAAACACATGCTCTATAATGATACTGGTTTGTGCATATGCCTCATTATGGTGTTCGTGAATGGGTGTGTGTGCATTTCTGATGGGAGCCATCATCCACGGCTCCAGTGCATAGCCAGCATCCCCCACCAGATGGCCATATGTGATGTCCCCCCTGGGAAATCCCTGGTACAGCTGTGAGGAATGCCAGATGTGGGAGTAGTGATAGCTTCCAGGGCTGCCAGCCCACACATTAATGATAATGCCCTGGGCATTGCACACAACCTGGCAGTTGCTGGAGTGAAAGCCCTTGTAGTTTAAGTAGACCTTTCCCTGTTCAATGGGTGGATGCATATCCACATGAAAGCACAGTCTATAGGACCCAGTACCTCCGAGTAGTCTGCTACATGGTGGAAAAGGCGCATATTGCTGGTCCTCTCCTCATAGGTGCTGGGGAAGTAAATGCGCTCACCGACATGTGGTATCATGGCATCCAGGAACTGGTAGAGTACCCTGGTTGCAGATGCCTGTGAGACGCCCATGATGTCCCCAGCATGTCTTTTGAAAGTACCTGTAGCTAGTATTCTTGAGGATACACATCTCTTGGTATCCACTGAGATGGGTTCCCCTCTGTTGGCTCTGGGTCTGAGGTGAGGCTGGCACAGCTTGATAAGTTGCTGAAGTATGTCCCTGTCCACCCTGTAGCGCTCTACTGTCTTCAAATCATGTAGCCCCTGGTAGGTTACTCTGGATCTGAACACTCTTCTCCTCCTCCTTCTCAGTCTGTGGCAGTTGTCAGCATTATTCTCCTCACCACCTCAGCCTCTAACACATACTGATGTATCAAAGTGACAGCAGCCCATAACATTTTGTTGGTTAGAATTCCCCTGAGTGTGTACACCACTGGTGCAGAGTTTGTGGGAAAAAAACAGACTGAAAGGTGTTTGCACAGTCTATACTGTTGTGCTGCAGATGCTGCCTGTATGATTGGCTGGCTATGATACATTCCAACTGCCTGCTATATTATTTGTACTTGATTGTTTTTATTCTGCTATTTCCCTTTGTTTTCTTTGTTTTCCCTTCCTATTTCCACCCCTTTTAAACTCCGAGGGATGCCGCACAAACCCATTGCCCGAATATAAACAGTTCTGTTATTTCCGGCCTTTTTTTTTTTTTTTTTTTTTTTTTTTAGACCGGGTGCACTCCACTCAAACCTATTTAGCTAAAGGTAACACTTTGAAGCAGAAATGGCCCTCCCTGGATGCAAACATTCTCTTCATTTCATGGAATAAGTCAATACAGCCTCAGACACCCCCCCCTTGCTTAGCTGTGCTTAGCTAAGCTCAAATGGGAGATGTGGAGCTCCAATGTGCTTACACCAAGCATGACACATCCCCTTTTCATGTCAGCTGCTTCTTCTGTTTACACTACTGTCTTATAGCTCCTACACGGTTAGGTTCAGCTAGGGAATGGTCTCCCATTTAGTGATTCAGTAAAATGTGCTCATTTGCATACTCCACTGCCTTAGTCCCTTGTTACACTACTACACCAGAGCCTTCCTCCTTAGCAACCAGTGTTTATTGTTATTGTTTAGATCCTGCATGCCATATACTATAAGGGTAAAATGCAAACGTTTTTTTTATTTTCGGCACAATCCCATTTGAGCACCGCTGCACTATGCTTAAACGGCCGAAATCTGCCAAAAAACCTTTGATTTTCATATTTTTGCAAGACTTTTCCATGCTAGTGGTCATATTTTTGACCCTTGACATGCCTAATGATTATAATACTTGCTTTACTTTGAGCTGCCATGCCTCAGTAGTGATTTTTGCAGAAATGTACTCGGTTAGTAACGGAATACATTTCTGCACCTCACACTGTTCTGGCACAGATGCCTGTCTGTTTACTGAATCATTAATTCACCTCATTTGCATGTTTTTCACCAGCAAATGAGGTAATTAGCATTATCCAGTGGTGTCCATGCCAGAATAGTGATGGTAGGCTTGTGCGTGCCCCTAGCCTTGTTTACTGGATCGCTCAGTGTCCATATTCCATGCAGGAGCTGTTGCACTGTTCCTGCATGAAAAAAAAAGTTATTGAATCCTCGGGACTGTTTTGTCTGTCTGCTGAAATCTCTTTTAAAAGTAAAGAATTTTAATTTCTTCATTTGACAAAGACTTTGGCTAGTGTCTTATTTTTCCAAAGAAGGATATTGTTAATTAAGTCTTCTTCTTCTCTCTGCTATTTTGATGAGAATATTTTGCTGTCAGCTATCATAATGTAATCCTGGTTAGGTCATTACAAGAATAATCAGTAATTGAGGCCTTGATATTGGATTAGCTGTCTGCTGGTGGTAGCATACCATGAATAAGGGGTGCTGTCACTGATGGATACAAGTACTCATGTTTGCGGAATACTGAGTACATGTGTATCACAAACAATTATGTTAAGTCTCCATTACTGTTGATAATGTGGAACTAAAAGGTGCAGGGCTCAGACTAAAGGGGATGGCATTTTGGGGGAGTCTGTGAAAATTACCCTATTCTGGAGCTGCCAGTCTACCACCTACTTGGTATGACAGCTATTGGACATAATCCACACCCATTGTGTGCATATGCAATAGCCTCTTAAGGCCATCCATTCTCTTACTTACATATTTTGGTGGAACTGGTATGGACTTTGACATCTTAACCCCTCTCCCCTCATCAAATGTCTGGCAGCAGTGGAAATTTGGGGTCCTTAACCACAGCAGTCCCCACAGTGTGGTATATATTGTAAGCCAAATTATTATATACCATAAAACAATTCCATTGCCAAAAAAGTTGTACATCTTTGCAGCCACAAGGTACAGCATTATATGTTGCATAGCAGTTATTTTATTTATTTAGTCATAGCAGTTTGGATGCTTGCGTGATGAGATCTGAAGACTATTTTGATATATCAGTAGTGCAAACTGGATGAGTGTAAATTGAAAGGGGTTTCCACATACTGGTGTGAATAAGGAAGCTGATGTTCTTTTCACTGGATGTAGAGATAGCCTGTCAGGAACTACAGCTGTGTAGCACATAGATAAAAGACCACACAACATGCATCCAGGTGATCTTAAAATGTAGCTAGAATTAATGAAACTAAAGCTGGACATGACATGCATGGACAGTAAAGGAGCTTAGACAATGAAGCAGGTTGAGAGAGGGAAATGTGAACTTGCCATGACACAAGAGAGGGAGAGGAAGTGTGAAGAATGAAAGAAGGAGGGACCAGATGAAAAGGAGCCCTGCACCCTTTGCCAAGCACACATGAACAATAGGGGTGAAAAAATAGACCCTAGAAGTCAAGGTTAGTACTACATTATGCTCTTAGTGTAAAGAGGGGGGTGACTTTGATAGTTTTATTTGGGCATTTGGAAGAGTGTGCAATAAGAAACAAATTGGTCACGGGTACTGTGTGAGGTTCTCAAATCCTCTACTCATAGGTAAAGCTACACAGGTTATTAGCAACGTCTGATGTTGATTGTATTTTTCTGCAGCAAAGTATGACCTTTTAAAGAGTATTAAACTTACACGACACATATAGGAAAAATTAAAGAACATGGAACAAAATTAGAAAGTTGTATCAGTGATGACATTGCTGAAAAAGCACTTATATTCTTAACTTGTGAGTGGATGTCAAGTTAATAAATTTAAAATGGAAGGAGAGGTTCTATTTAGGTAACAAACAATCAATACTTTACCTGAGGATATGAGGATCTGGTTGATAGACTGGTAATTTAACTCAGGTAAAGAGATGGGTGTAAAGAGTGAACTCTGTATAATGAGCAGAGGACAGTTCCACAGGAAGAGGTTACCCTACACTAAATATGGGTATAACAAAATGCATAGATGCAGTCTAAACACCACATCAGGTTTGAAAAAGCAAATGATGATGTCACAAGATAAAGTATTCAATAAGATTAATGTTTGTAGTATAATCAAGTGGGACATGAATGGTAGAGATGATCACAGAGACAGAGACAGACAAGGTGTGGAACAAAAGCTTCACGAGGACAATAATAGAGGAAGTACCACAATAGTTGTTGTCTTGAAACTGCAGCTACTCCAGATTATCATAAGAACTAGTACCCTAACCTGGTAGAGGGTAAAGACAGTATTCCTGAGTGGCAGGTGAGATTGAATGCCACGAGGTGCCCGGGTATCAATGAATGTATATCCATTAAACCAGTGTTAAAACAGAAAGCAAGTTGTATCTAATTTGAAGGGGGATGGCATTGTGGCACACTGTATCTATTTTATTCTGTTTAACAGAGTTATCACTTTTTAAAGTCTATAGGTTGAGGCATATGCATTTTATTTCATATTAATTTAATTTATTTTTATACATAAGTGTATGTGTATATGTATAAGTTATAGCATGTATTTAATTGTTGTGAATTATTTTGTGTTTCAATTTTTCAACATTTTTCAGAACTACACTTGAATGGGTTTTGTACCTTTAATTGTGTTGAGGCAGTGCTTGGGCTCATTGGTGTATTTAAAATGTGATGTCATTATTTAATTAGTTTTAATTATGTATTTATATGTTGATTGTGATGTTCCAACTGACTCTGAGGATGCCTTTTTAGGTGAAAGCGCTTAGTCAGTGGACGTGTCTGTGAATAAATTCTCTTGGTTTTCATTGTTGGTCCTTGATTCAGGTTCCTGATTGTTGCCTTTCTTCATTTTACAGTATTCCTGAGTGATATTTCATCAGACATAACAGTTCTCAAGCTTGTAGTTGCTAGGAAGCACAATCATGTGCCTGGGTAATATATCCAGTTAGGCTTAAGGGAGGGGTACCATTGTAAATGCCATTGGCCAGGGTTCATTTAGACTGGAAATGCATGCAAGGAGATATACAGGTGGAAGTTTCTTTTCTTTTTTTTTTTTTTTTTGCTCTACACAGGACCTCAACTGATAGCTCCCCTACCTGAACTGAAAATCCCTTTCATCCTAAGGGGATGTGAGGGATGGGAACTGGGTATTCATTGGTTAGGTCATGGGTCAGGTGACAGCCCTGCAGTGCAGTTATTCCTGCCTGGGAATCCCAATTGATTCTCCATTCTCATGCAAGTGTCAGGTAGTAGGAACTGGGACAACTTGCTGGTCCTGTGGGGCAGTCTACCCTCTACTTCCCTGGAAACACACCCCATCTTCCTTCAGCAACTATTCTGAGATCCTGGATTTCTGTCTGCCAAGGAGAAGTGTGCTTCTACACCCTGAATTTCACTCAGTTTACAAATGCAAATGCAGTCATCCATTCCTCTGGGGTAGTCTACATTCTTCCTCCCTGGAAACACACTTCATTTACCCTCTCCCTTCAGCAACCACTCTGAGATCCTCTGTTTCTGTCTCCCAAGGGGAGGTATTTATTTATTTTATTTTATTTTACATTTGTTGACTAGGATAGTCTGACTGGACACATGCCCATTTTCAGCAGAGGCCCAGGGAGAAAAGCTCCACAAAAGTAATAATAATAGTACAATAATACTCAAAGAGAGCAAAAAGGATGCAGATACATCATTTCAGAAGGTATAACACAGTAGATATACACTGGCACATGCTAAAGGTTAACAAAGTGAGAAAAGAATATAAATAAATCATTTCACAAATGTTTAACACAATAGGAAAACACTACAGTATGCAAAAAGGTTTAACTCGGCAGACATAACTGTACATTATGACATAACCCAACAGATCAATAGAATGGCTGGCTTGCTAATAATCAGTTAGGCAGAGAAGGACCAAGTTGTTGGATTTGGGTTACTCAGGGTTTAGGCAGGGGCAGAGCCAGTTAGATTTAAAGTATATTTTGAGGCCTTTTTTAAATAGGGGTAGAGATGTTTCTTGGGTAAGAGTTGCAGGAAGTTGGTTCCAAATTTTACCAACTGAGTTAGCAAATAGGGAATCCCCTGCTGTGTTGCTGGATTTTAGGGTTAGGATGAATAGTTTGTTGGATGAATGAAGTGGCCTGAGAGCATTATGTGGGCTGGTAATGCTCTTGAGATTTGGGGTATGATCAGGTTGGTTGAGTACTTTGTGTGCTACTGTAAGCTGGTTTAACTTTAAAAGGGAAGGAAATTCCAGCCAGTCAAGGTGAACTAGGTTGTTGCAGTGGTGAGTCCTGTATGCCATACCTGTGGCAAATCTAGCTATACGGTAGCAACAGAAGGATAGTTTGTTGAGGTTAGTTTTAGAGAGGTTAGTTTTAGAGAGGTTAGTAAATACTGGTGAGGCATAGAGGAGAGGGGAGAGAAGATGGGTTCATGCAATAGCAACCCTAGCAAAAGGGGTGAGGAAAGGTTTGACCTTGTAGAGGGAGCCTAGTTTTTTTTGTTACTGGACTTAATAGTGTGGTCAATATGCACTTCAAATTTGAGTTTATTGTCTATTAGTCCTCCTAGGAGTTTAGTTTGGGGAGATGATCGCGCCATTGTTAGACTTAATAGTGAAGAATGGATGAGTGGATCTATGGGTAGGTGAGAAAAGTAGCAGCTTGGTTTTGTTGGGATTCAGGAGCAGATGTCAATTAGTTAGCCAGTTTTCAATGTTGTTAAAGGTATTCTAGGTTAGGGATAGGAGATTTGTTTTTGAAGAGGAAGAGCATATCAAGGTAGAATCGTCTGCATATTGGATACAGTGTGCATTTGGAATGGTAGTGTGAAGGTCTTTTATGAAGATAGAGAAGAGGAGGGGTCCTAGTATAGAGCCCTGAGGGACTCCTAGGGTGACTGAGAGATGGGACGACAGCTTGTTCTGCCATAGGACAGCCTGCTGGCTACCACTTAGGTAGGATTGGAACCATTGTAGTGAGTGATGGTCCAGGTATACAGCTTTCAGGGTAGTGAGCAGTAGCTGATGGTTAACCATATCAAAGGCATTAGAAAGGTCCAGAAAAAGTGCTGATGATAGTTTGTTGTTCTTTTGATTAAGGGTGATGACATTAGTGAAAGATAAGAGAGCTGATGTGGTACTATGGTGTGGTCTGAAGCCATGCTGAGAGTCTGCGAGCAGTTTATTTTGGTTAAGGTAGTACATTAGTTGTTTGTGGATACATTCTTCCCAATATTTTTGCTAGTGGTGAAAGAATGGCTATGGGTCTAAAGTTGGACAGTTCTATGGAGCTACCTCCTTTATGTAGGGGTATTACATGTGATATTTTCCATGTTGTTGGAATGGTTGCCTCAGAGATAGATCTATTAATGAGGATTGAGACTGGGAGTGCGATAGCATCTGCGGCTAATTGCAGGTACTCAGCAGGGAGGTGGTCAGCTGCTAGAGTAGTGGGCTTTAGTTTTTTGAGAAGGGAGTGGATGAGGGTAGTAGGGATAGGTTGGAAGATAAATGAGAGATGAGTCCTGGAAAGATTTGAGCTGTCTGTAGTGTTGTTTGAGTTAAGTGGGGGGGTGTGGGAGTTGGGATGGGTAGGAGTGAGTTTGTGGCTAGTGCCTGGATAGTTTCAGTAAAGAAGCAATTGAATATGTTAGCAATTATTTCTGGTGTTTTGTCAAGGGCTGCTGATGGGGTGGGAGTAGTGGTACGGCCTGGATGGAGGAGGTTGTTTATTCCAGCCCAGAACTTTTGAGGTTTGCTTTGATGCTTTTGTTGTAGGTGGGTATAGTAGTATTTTTTGTCTAATATGATGGATTTTTTAGTGTTATTCCTTAGTTGACGGTATCTGATGAGATTTATTGGGTCTCTAGTAGTATGCTAAGTGGTCCATGCCTTATTTCTATGAGTTATTTTGGTTTTAGTAAGTCTACTTAGCCATGGGGCAGTTCTAGTTTTGTCACGGATGGTCCGTATAAGGGCATGGGAGTTAAGGATATTGAGGAATTTAGTATTAAAGAAGGCCACGGCCTCGTCTAGTGGGAGTCTTTTAAGTTTTGACCAGTTGTAAGCCTTGAGATTATTTAGGAAGTTGTCTAGGTTAAAGTTTGTTTTTGTTACGTGTCACTTTATAAGTGTGGAGGTGGGTGTTCTCAGCTTTGTACCTGATGATATAGGTGAGGCAATGATCACTTAGGTCATTGGCAGTCATGGGTCACCATTGATCAGGATCCAATCAAGGATACTACCTTTGTCTTTGTTTTTGCATACCTAATGGGGGAGGATATAGTCTGAGTAAACCCATGAAGGTTAATGTGATTGCTGGGGACTTTGGAGGAACAGGTATTCCAGTCAATGTTAAAGTCACCTAACACTATGACTTCTTGGGGATAATTGCAGGCTAGCCAGTGTAGAATATGTTCTAGGGTGCTGCCATTCTTTCCAGGGGGTAAATAAATGTTGACAATATATCTACATTTATTTTTATTTATTTGTAGTTTGGTGATGGGAATTTCAATGTTATTTACTTGGGGAAGCTGTTGGGTGTCAATAGTGACTGTCGGGTTGGACTTAAATAATACAGCTACCCCACCACCTTTCTTGGATTTCCTGTACAACCTAAGGATGTTATACCCTGGAGGAGTTACTTCCGTGTCTTTAGTTGCTGGTTTTAACCAGGTTTCAGTAAGACAGAGAATATCTGGGGAGTGGACAACTAGGAGGGTATGGAGGTAGTGGATTTTATTATTAAGGCTTCTGATGTTAAGATGGCAGGCCAGGAAAGAGTTTGGGTGCTTATTTAACAGAGTAAAGTAGGTAGGATTGTTAGCCATAGAGCTAGTGTCAGAAGATGTGGCAGTGTTAGGGTTTGGGTGAGGATTGTCAAGTGAGGATGGGCCAGGGTTAGGGTGGATGTCACCATCTTTACTAAAGTTGTAGTTCAGTCTGGTTATGAGTTTCAGGGTTTTATTTATAAGCTTAGGATATTGCCTGTTTTTTTTTTTTTTGGCTAATGCAACTGGATCTGAGAGAGTGATAGTATTTGGGGGGGGGGGGTGAAAGTGTGCTATTAAAATGTTCTAGCTTCTTAAGAGCAAGAGTGGTAGAGGTTTGGGATTTTGGGCATTTGCGATCTGGATAGAGTTTATGTTCATATGTTGTGAGGTGGAAAGGTAAATAGAGCATAATTAGTAAATAGAGGGGTGAGAAAAATTTGGATATCATTGTTACAAATAAGACAGTGTACAAAATGAAGTGTTTAAAAGTAGCAAATAAGTGGTTATGGGTTATGGTGTAAGAGTAGAAGAAAAAAAGGAAGCTATAAAGAATAGGAATGAAGTAGGGTAAGAAACGAATGAGTTGTTTAGCAGAAAGGTGGTGTCAGTAACACACAGGTTGTGATTGGATTAATAGAAAGAGGGTGGGGTAAGGGTACAATATGTTTAAAACACATTTAGCAGCAGTGGGTGCGGGTGGGAATTGGGGCAGGGCAGAGCAGGGCTATACCAGATAACACTGTTGCTAAGGATAGCTTGCTCTAGGTAATTTTCTTATACCTTATGCCACTTATACTGTAAAATGCACACGGTTTATAGCTCAGGTGAGTAAAAGTAATGAGTGTACTGAGAACAGCACACTTTTCAGTTTTAAATTAAGCCAAGCCCTATTATGCAGAAAACAGCATACTTTTCAGTTTCAAATTAAGCCAAGCTCTATTTTGTTGTAGCTGAGTTTCACATGGCTGAAATCCAATACGCTACAGAGGGATTTAATTTTAGTGAATGATTTTATCCAATTTAGTAAGTATATAGCTGTAAGGGGAGTCAGCATTTTTTCCAGCGCTTTTGGACCCAGTGAGTCTGCTTCTAAACCTTGAATTTCACTTGCTTTACAAATGTAAAAGCACTCATCGTGGGTTCAGACTGTTCAGAATCCAGTGGGTGCAAAACCAAGTGCTCTTGCTAGTTGTCATTTATGTGATGAGCCAGATCAACACCCCCCCCCCCACAAGATAGATGAGCTTGCAGGACTGCTCACTCTCATCCTTCCAGGCCAAACCTTACAGGAACCCAAACCTTTAATCAAGCTAGGGTCACTTACACTGTGATCAGGGCTTTATTCCTCTGTGCTGCATAGCTGGCATAACAGATGGCAACGTCCTGATAAAAAATTACTTTGATGATAAAGTGTCTTGTATTTATGCAGCTACTCTCCGTCAGCTATGGAGACAAGAACATGGGGAATTCAGATGAAGGGAGACAGACCCAGTACCCACATCTCCAACAGAGTCTGCTGATTTGGTTCAGGAGAGGAGATGGGTAATAGTACCAAGTGTGAATTGGAGCCAAGGTGTCAGAAGGTACTGGGCTTCTTCTGAAGGACTCTACTTTAAGGTAAGGGATTGTTGCTAACTGTAGGCCTAAATCTGACCCGTGGTTGTCAAAAGACAGTAGACTTCTTATAGAAGTGGAACTAGGGAAGATCATGAAAAAAGAGTTCTGACTGACACTAGGTAACACATTGGGAAACAAATGTCAGGAATGGAAGCAACATCTTACCTTGGTAATTGGGTAGGTAGTGGTAGATTATGGCCAAAGCCTGCCAAGGTGGAAGTTATGCAGGCATATCCTAGCCATGTTACAAATAAATAGATAAGTACATTCCTGGGAATAGCAAGGTACTTCAGAAAATGTTTTTCTTACTATAATAGCATAGCAACTCAACAGCTCGTGCCTGAAAGAACAGGCCAGATGACTTTATCTGCATATAAGGTTATGAACATGCATTCCAGAAGTAGTCCTTAAGTGGACTAGCTATCACTAGTTATAGCCAAGAGTTTATTGTACAGGTAGAGGCTGCAAACTATGACATTGGGGGCTGTACTTAACCAGGTTTCTTCAAAGGAAGAAGACCACCCAGTTAATGTTGGTGTTACTAGAGTTCGTCTAACCCAAGGCAATAGTGTACATTGGCCATAAGTTCTTAAGTCCAACCACACTACCTTCATATATACACATTTGACTGACAGTAGTGCAGAGCTGGGATCAATAATCCCTGTCCTTGTCACATTAGTTGCAACAGTGCAGATTTGGGCAACATAACGCTTCCTATCTGATGTAGATATTTTAGCAGTAACAGCAACATACCTATGGTGGAATTTTCGCTATCAAATGCTATCATCATAGTGACAGGCATAAGTACTTTAGAGATGAAGATGTTAACTTTAATTTGAACTTGGTATAACTAGTCTTGTTACCTGTTTCTGTTGGCAGGGGATTCCAACTTGCAGGCACTCTTTTCTTGAAGCTTATTTTACCTAAAGCTAGGATGAACTGTTGCCCTTCTAAGGTATGACTGATAATATGTGGGCAAGAGGTGGACAGTTGCTGTTGTACAGAAACTTGAAATTCAGGGAATGCAGAACGGATGCCTGGGCTGGAACTAGTATAATGGTTCTGGAATTGAGGGTTAGTGAAACGAATAGATGTATTTTATTTATTGTTACTTGGATTTCTTGCATCTTTTGACTAAAGTTTCACACTACAGTTGTCAGCCCATATTTCAGGGTCTAAATCAGGATACTCATAGTGAGGCACTTTTTGAATGTAGTATAGAGAAGTTAGATGTAGGTTAGCATGCCTTGAGCTGAGCTGTAACTTTGTCCTCAGTTTGCTCTTTGACTGATAATGAGAGGTTTATCTAGAATTGTAATTACTGGTGTAAGTGAACCTAGTTGACCCTGATATTGTTAGGGTCTGTAATGGTGAGGAATTCAATACTATTAAACTTTTGATTAGTACTGAGGAGTAGGGTACATAAGAACAGTGATGAAAGTTGATCCATTTCCACTTATTGGCATAATCAGTTGTAGTTCAACTGCAGTTGTGTTTCCATTGATTTGTTTATGAATCTGGATCTAATTAGCAGAATATTGTCAGCACAGAAGGTAAGGGATGAGTGTGGGAGTATACTAGTGAGGTTGTTCATAACTGGTAAGTGTAGTATTGGCCACAAAGAAGTTTTTATTTATTTTTATTTTACATCTGTTAACCGGGAGAGTCCAACTGGATTTCAAGTCCATTTTCAGTGGAGGCCCAGGGAGAAAAGCTCCAACAGAACAATTTTTTTACAAAACATAGTTTTAAGGATAGACTTTTGACATACAATTTCCATAGAAGAGACTTTGACATACATATTAACTAACAGATAGGATACATTCGTTCTCTACAATATAATATTACATTTTAGAATATATTCCTAAATTTAGGATTCCTGTGATAGATTTACTATCAGAGTAAAAGCAGAGAGGGCTCCGAGAGAGCAGATGATGCTCGCTATAGTTGAGAAGGATAACAAACTGATTTACTATATGTCTTCACCTGGTTTTGGTTGCGAAGGATAACAAATTGATTTACAATATGTCTTCTCCTGGTTTTAGTTGCTTATGGAAAGCACAGCATTGCTGGGGTAGTTCTCCCTAACTTCTGGAGAGATGGGATGAGCAGTAGATTAACAGTCTTAAGTGGGTACAGTGCTATGATTGGTTGGCTTAGCAGAGTTACTTAAGTTAGGTGAAGTGTTCTAATGAGACATTAGCCAGGGGGGATACAGGAGTACAGTCGATTATTCAAAAAATGCATTTTAACAAGTTTCATGAACTGTGATGGGGATTTATTGTCAGTTAGGTGGGCAGGAAGGGAGTTCCAGGTTTTTGCTATACAATAACTGTAGACAGACTTACCAGCTTCATTGTTATATTTGGTTACTTTGAGGAGGTTTTGTGTGCTAGACCTCAAGGGTCTGGTGGTTGTATAGAGTTGCAATAGATTTTGTAGGGCTGGGGTGTTATCAGAGTTTTGTATTATTTTGTGGGCTAGTGATAGTTGAGTTGAAGTAGTAGTGTTCTGATGGGAGAGGTTGTAGCGAATTTGGCTATCTTATTATAACAACTATTAAGTTTGTTTAGGTCAGATTTGCGGAGATTTGTAAGCATGGGGGAGGCATAAAGTATTGTGGATAGTAGGTGAGTCCTTGCTATTGTAGTTTTGGAGTGGTCAGTGAGGAATTTTTTATTGCGATACAGTAGGCCAAGTTTTTTATGTACTTTCTTATGGTTATAGAAATATGTAAGTTAAATCTAAGTTGATTATTTCAACCCCTAAGAGTTTAATATGATTTGTGGGGGTGATTGTGGGCTTGTTAAAGGAGGAGATGAAAGAATCAGTGGGAGGTGTGG
This sequence comes from Protopterus annectens, assembly GCF_019279795.1. Taxonomy (NCBI): domain Eukaryota; kingdom Metazoa; phylum Chordata; order Ceratodontiformes; family Protopteridae; genus Protopterus; species Protopterus annectens. The sequence continues at coordinate 1,453,470,727 of NC_056746.1, read as the reverse complement.
CTCTGTGAGAGCTAAAGAGTATTAGTTTTGTTTTACTTGGGTTCAGAATGAGCCTTTGGTTTGTAATCCAAGTTTCTACTAGGGAAAAGCATTCTTGTGTTAGGGAGTGAAGGATGTCAACTGATTTGGCGGCACATATTATGGTGGTATCATCTGCATATTGCACTTTTGAGGCTTTAGGAATACTGTTTGGGAGCTGATTGGTGAAGAGGGTAAAAAGAAGTGGCCCTAGGATGGAGCCTTGGGGTAGTCCTAGGGAGACTGGCAGGGAGGGGGAGAGTTGGTTTTGCCACATAACAGCTTGTTTCCTTCCCTCTAGGTACTTTTTGAACCAGGAGATGGCAAGGGTAGCAAGGTTTAGAGGTGCTAGTGAAAGAAGGAGTTTATTGTGATTAACCATATCGAATGCTTTGGACAAGTCAAGGAAGGTGGCAGATACAAGGAGTCCGTTGTTTCTGTGAGTATTGACAATGTTGGTGAATTCTGTTTGTGCGGTGGTGGTGCTATGGAAGGGTCTAAAGCCATGTTGCTGTGTTGCTATTAGATTATTTTCTAGGAGATATTTCATTAGTTGCTTCTCTAAAATTTTAGATAAAGGGGGTAGTATGGCTATTGGGCGGTAGTTATTGAGTTCCAGGGAGGTTTCCCATTTATGTAGAAGGATGATATGTGATATTTTCCATAGCTTGGGTACTATACACTGTGAGATGGATCTGTAAATTAAGATGCAGACAGGATATGATATGGCTTATGCAGCCAGGTGGATCTATTCAGCGGGTAATTTATCCATGGCTAGAGACATTGGTTTGAGCTTATGGAGTAGTTTTTCAATGGATTTGGTTGGTTCTGGGTGTAAGCTGAACTTGGGGCAATTGTTAGTTTGGGTGGGGGGGGTAGGTTTGTAGGGGTGGGGATGTTGTCATAGGGTTGGTTCTTTGCAAGGGTCTGGATAGTTTCTGTAAAGTATTTATTAAACTGAGTGAGGATGTCTTCTTGGTTGTTATCTATTTTTGGGGTTGGGGTAGTTGTTTTACTTGGTTGTAGAATAGAATTAATTGCTGCCCAACATTATTGTGGGTTGTTCCTGTGCTTATCCTGTAACTTTTGGTAGTAAGATATTTTGTCTGTTTTGGTGAGTTTTTTGGATTTGTTATGTAGTTCAACGTGTATTTGTTTGTTCAATTGGGATTTACTGTTGAGGTAGTTGGTCCAGGCCTTGTTTTTTTTTCCGAAGAGGGATTTTGTGTCTGGGGTTAACCAGGGGGCATATTTAGTTTTAAGTCTTGTTGTTCTGGAGGGGGTGTGATGGTTAAGGGTGTTTAAGAAGGTAGCAATGAAATATAGTGCCACTTCATCAAGAGGTAGGTTTATTGGGGGGGGGGGGTCCAGTTGCACATTTTTAGGTCATTTATAAAGCTGGAGAAGTTAAAGTGTTTTTTGTTTCTAATTAGGAATGTAGATATTTGGGTCAGTTCTGGTGATTTTGATCTGAGTAAGAATGTGGCTTGGTGGTCACTCAGGGTGTCTGGTAGACACCCTGCTAGGGATATCAGTGATGGGTGGGATACAAGTATCCAATCTAGAGTGGATTGGTGTTTGGTTCTCTTGTCTGTTGTTGTGGGGGAAGTGATGAGTTGGGTTAGGCCACGTAGGTTAATATGGGAGAGTAGGTTATGACTGGAACAGTTTTGCCAGTCAGTATTAAGGTCTCCTAATGCTATGCTTTCCTGGAGGAGGAAGTTAGATATCCATTCTAGGAGTTTTTCTGTAATGGGAATATTGTTGCCTGGAGGGATGTAGCATCCTATGATGTTGATGTGTTTACTATCATTAAGTTTTAGTTTTGTTAGAGTGAGTTGAACTTTATTGAGATCTGGGGTTGTTATGTCTACTTTCTCAAGGATGAGGTGAGATTTATACACTATAGCAACACCCCCCTTTTTTTTACCTATTGTATCACTAGACATTATATTGAAACCTGGTGGAGTGATTTCACTGTTGTGGTTGCCTTGATGAATATCAGATGTGAAAGTACCTAAATCTCTCCTGACAGACTATTGAATGCTCTGTAGTGAGATAGCTATAGGGCCATGTTAGTGAGCCTGCTCCATACAAAAGAGGAATACGTTTATGGAGTTAGTATGATCTACTGTATCAGACGTCTTTCATAGATCTATAAAAATGCTTTTAATAGTCCAGACATTTCCCATACTAAATCAGACATTGCCTTTGGGGTGGCCATGGTGGTGCAGTGGTTAGAGTTGCTGCCTCACAGCAAGAGGTTTTCCGGTTTGATTCTCAGGTGGGGTGCCTTCTATACAGAGTCTGCATGTCCTCCCTGTGGTCATGTGGCTTTCCTCCCAAAGACATGCTGTAGGTGGATTGGACACTCTAAATTGGCCCTAGATGTGTGTGCCTTCTGTGGAAGGTTGGGCACCAGGTTGGCAACTCAACACCATAAAACTCCACTGCCAATCATGAGCAGAGAGGTGATCTGCTGTGGTGACCCATAACCAGGAAAAAGCCAAAAGAAGAGGAAGATCAGACATTACATTTGGCTGCTAGGTATATGGCTGTGAGTTTACTGTGGCCTGAATAAAACCCATGTATTGAGACATAAAGGTTGCCATCCTTATTGATGAATTCTATTACCTGAGCTATTACCTGATATAAAATTATTTTTTCAAAGATTTTGATGACTGGACAAAAGTTTGAGATAGACCAGTAATTCTAGGAGTTGATAGGGAGTTTTTAAATATTACTCTATTTCAAATTTAAAATTCAGAGGAACAACAGGTTTTGCATCAACATGACTTTCCTGAACATTAAGAAATATGAAATTCTAATGACCCATTATTGACTGACTGTAATCCTCATTGATTTGCAGAAAATTAAACATTATATGAAGCAGAGCAAAACTATGAGACAAAATCAAGGTTGTTTTGCCAAATCAGCAACAGGTTAGAGTCATTCAACTAATTCAGAAAAGTATTGCAATGCACTGCCATCTTCTCTGTGAAGAAGTATTTCCTCATGGAGTTTTATCATAAAATTCATAAGAATTTCAAGGCAAATGCATCTCATCCCCATTTGCACCCTGCTATTACCCATCCTCAGACCATACACCCTTTCTCTTAAAGGGTTCGCCCACTTCAGCCTGGGGTGACTTTGTGGGTGCCCATCTGATCATTTATTTCCTCTTTGAACAGTAAAACTAATTATCTTACAATGGCTGACAGCATGACTTAAAAGATGACACTGTATCACTCATGGTCAGTCTGTTCCAGAGGTAAGAGAGTTGCTGCATGAGGAATCTCTCTCTCTCCCTCTCTCTCACACACACTCTTTCTCTCTCTATTACATTTTATTTATCTGCTGGTGAATATTTAGGTCACTGGTTCTGGTGTTTGTGGAACTATAAGACTTGCAGAGATACAAACAATCTAGGACAGCTGGGTCTCTAATACCATAGAAGACAAATCATCAGTATCCCTTCAATATATATCTATATATATATATATATATATATATATATATATATATATATATATATATATATATATATATACATATATAAATAGATAGCTATATTATATATCTATCTATACAGAGTGTGTGTGTGTGTGTGTGTGTGTGTGTGTGTATATATATATATATATATATATATATATATATATATATATATATATATATATATTTAATTAGCAGGGGGTGAGGGTACACAATGGCTTCCATCTTGCAAAAAATATTTATTTTAGACTTTATTTTTGCATGTGCCGAAGTTGTTGCTTGGTGTATGCATAGTAGCATGTCACCGTCTTTGGTTTCCACGTTTTGGTCTTTTGATTATATTCAGTATGTACTGCAGGACATTAAATCAGTTTAGGAGTAGCCATCTCCAGTGACATAGAGGAATAAAGCCTTGACTGCAGCCCGGAATTTGAATATGATTAGTTACTTGAGTACTTGCAGAAGGTGGTGGTGGGGGAATGAATGACTAGACTTCACTTGCTAGACTTTCCTTGATGGGGGAGAAGGAGGGTGATGTATTGATGAAGGCAGACAACTTCTCTGTAACTCTGATGGTGAAAGGTTGCCAGGTCGACTGAGGGTGTAGGCCTGAGAGGCCTCTCTGACCTAGGACATGCAGATGGGATGACCTAGGACTTCGGGTGGGGATGACCTAGGACCTGGGTTGGGGATGTCACAAGGCCATGCTTATTACCAGCTTAGGCTACTTAAGTCATTTCAACACATATGCATGTGTATGTGTATATATGTATATATGGAAGAGGGGGGTGCACCCATGCAAACCAGTCTCTGCAAGCATCAGTGCTGGCTTCCTAGACTCACTCAGTTCCTATGGGAGACCTGTCTTCTCCAGAATGGGATCTAGTGACCCTGGCCTTGAGGATCTAACTAGCAGAATGAAGCTGTAGATAGTACAATTAGAGAAGTAGGGGTTAGGGGAAAAGCACACTACTAACATAACCTTAATAAACTTGCTGATGAAAAACACAGTAGAGGAGATCTACCATTCAGATAATGGTATCTTGTGGGATGTAGTTTACCTGCTCCCCACCCTGAATATTCCCCACACTGGATACTCCCCAAATGATTTTGCATTTAAACACTGTACTGGGAGACTGTAGTAGTGCAAGTATTTTTTTCAAGCTTGAAAGGTACTTCTCTTTGCCCCATAACTATACAGTCATGGAGATGTACATTACACGATGGAGGTTTCCCCCTGCAATGGAGATTTGCTGATAGGCTTATCCCATGCAAAATTCCTTTAGTCATGGGCTACTTACCAGTGTTTTTATTTTATCCATTTTGATGTTAGTGTATTATGTGTTGACTTCTTGCAGAGACCCAAATAGTAGCTCATATATTCACATTTGGTTATAGCAAGCAGGCAAACCAGGAGGCAGATTTTGGAATTGTTTTAAAATAGTATTTTGCTTCTCTTTTACTATAAAGAATAATGCAAAATGTCACTGCGGCAGTTGGCACCTCACCCTTAAGTCATCAAGCATCTCAGAATAAGGCTTTGTCAACATACAAAAACCACTATGCTACTAATGATGTGCATGTCATTTTTTTTTTTATTTAACAGTACAGTTAGTTGTAAATGTTAGCTATGGCTAGTGGAACAGAAAATGCTATTCTGAGCACCATACTTACATGTTCTGCCTCTGGCATTTCATATATTGTACATTACTGTCTTGCAGTCTGATAGTTGTCACTGAAGCAGAATTTTGGTGGCACAGGTTCTCAAAAAACTTGTTCTATGAATTATGGTGTTACAACCCCATACCGATTATTAATTAAAATAACTATCTGTATTAGTGCAATGCACATGTATTTTATTGCATTCTTAAAGCTGCAAAATGTATTCATTCTCTGATATGTATAAGACACATTATTTTGTATAAGGGATGTCTATTAATTTACAACGTTTAGACAGGTCATTATGATAATACTGGGCTATGTTTACAAAATATAATCACAGCATTCCCTGAATAGCAGGATGCACACTGACTATTTTTTATTAATTAAAATGCTATATAGTGTACTTTCTGTTTCTTACTTCTGAAATAGATACACGTATCTAATGGCCTTGGAATAATCTTTCAAATGAAATCACTATGTTGTTGCATCAAGAAGTTAACAATTTTACCAAAATATAACTTTCAAGACTATGTAATGCATGTTATCTACATCCAGACTTAGGAAAACTGAAAAAAAGAATGTATTTGTCCAAACTTGCACAGATAAATACTAATTTTCAGCTATGTTGCTACACTGCGGGTTATCTGCAACTCATGTGTATGAATACTTTCACTGAACACTCTGTAGAAACCCTATAATAGCTATCAGCAGGAATTTCTGTATTTCTTCTGTACAGCATCTGATGGATTGATCTTTAAAGGTTTAGAAAGAAATATGAAAGACACTAGTCATGCAGATAATATTGTGTGAATTAAGGATGCTTACCTCTTCTTTACAATTCAGTAGGACACAGTACAGAGTTTATCAACATGAGAGATTTCTCAGTACTCGTGTATTTTATTTTGCTGTATGTCCATGAAATTATTCAGTATATTAATTATGTGGTTTGTTATAAAAAGTTGCTGTGTTGCTAGGAGCACTATGTAAATGAGATATTTATAAAGCCAAATACGTCATTCATGTCACACCTTGTAAGTTAAGAACAAATTAGAATAGCCATTTTTTTAATTTAAGTTAAACTCAAAGAAACTTGCCAGGTCAGTGTTTGCTTCATATCCAATTCATTCTTTTAACAGTTTTCAATTCTGCTTTACCTAGCAGCTTTCAAAATAGCATAGCACATATGGCAAAATAATGCAGAGAAAGTCTGCGCCCTAGAAAGAAAGCAAAGAATCACAAAATGTAACCTCAGGTTCTGCAATTAAAGATTTTTTTGGAACTATGTAATGTGAATAATTGCAATAATTAATTAATGCCTTCAAGCAATTACATAAATGAAAGCCTTCTTATTCGATATCGAGTTTTCTCAGCAGACTGCTGTCTTTTGGGTCTGTGATTCTATAGTACAGAGAAAACACACCCCAGGATTCAGTAAACTTCAGTGCAGGAATATCTTATTCCTGCATGGAAATGACCATTTAAGAGCAACACGGCAGCATGCCATGCATAGTTATGAAGGTGCACTGCCTCTGCTCCTAAATGGACACGGACCATGGACAGGTGCAGGGGCTGTGTTTGAGAGCAGAGCTCTCACAATTTACACGCCCCTGCACTAAAGAATTGCTATTCGGCAATCAAAATGAGCGAGAATGCTTATAGTACAACTCAGACCTCTCAACTGTCCCCGATTTTCAGGGACATCCCTGATGTTGACTCAAAGTTCAGTTTTGTCCCTCTGAATCCCTGTTAACACTGGTGCCTGTTGAACAAAAGGTGGTGAATTATACTTAAATAAATAAGACCATAATGAAGAGCTGAGTACTTATTTCACTTCAGGAAATGTATATTAATTGACATTTTGATTATTTAATTCTGGTAATGTCTCACGTTAATAGAACTAATATTTGAAAAGTGTCCCTGATCATCCCCGATTTATTCTGGATTTGTCCCTGATTCTGTTGAGATCTATCCCTGAATGGTAGAGAGCTATAACAACAATCACAACAAACACGCTAGGATTACTGTCATGTGTAGATGCATGCAGAAATCCACAGCAATAAGTGAAACCTGTCCCTTCTTAGAGAAAATAATACTAGAAATAATTTTTTTATCAACCTGATTAAATTTAGCCTTAGCTTCCCGGGTTTGCCCATTGCTTAGCTACACATACTCTAGCTTAAATGGCATAAGAAGGTAAATAGCAAGATACATTCAGTAGAAGCAGTATTGTAATAGTGCATTGGTTAGAGTGTTTGCTTTGCGAGCAGTCATTCCTGGTTTGATCCTTACTGTAGTAAATTCCATTTTCCATGTGAAAGCAATTCATGAACATTTTATTTGCTGTATAACCTACTAAACATATATTTGTAAACTGGAGTACTGCATTAAGTGCAGATGTGAGGTTTCATTGTAATAATGTATTAAAAATCCACAGATAAACACAAGTGCCCCATACAGTATACGTACACATGAATCAGGGATACTAAACAATGTTATAATGTGTAATGAATGATAAATCAATGCCATACAGCAAATAGTATAAGAAATGTATAAAGTGTCCAAATCTACCACTTTCGCAAGACCCATGTTTCTTTTCTTTCTAAAGTAGTGCGGGGGTAAGTGGGAGTAAGCACTTTTAAACTGTAGTAAGTTGGTTTAATCCTGTTTGCACAGGGGTAAGCAATGCCTACACAGGCTAAGCAATTTAGAGGCTAACCGAGTGTAAGAATATTTAACCGGAAGTTAGCATTGCTTACCGTTGCACAAACCCGCGTAAACCCGCTTACAGCTACTTAAAAGTGCCTTAATCACTCTGTATCGAACAGCCGTTGTTCTGCCCAGCAACAAAATAATCAGCCTTTGCAAGTCCCAAACCCAGGACCCTACACACAATAGCCACAGTGATTTACGACTACACCATACCAGCTGTACGTAAAATTGAGGTATACCCAAACAGATCCTCACTATACAAAATCACAATTTACATGTAAAAGGAATTTATAAACATTTTTTTGTTGTATAACTTACTAAATAACATATATTTGTGAACTGGAGTACTGCATTAATTCCAGATGTGAGGTGTCATTGTAATAAAGTGGTGAAATCCCCCGATAAACACAAGTACCCTATACAGTGTATGTACACATGAATCACAGATACTAAACAAATATATAACATGTAATGAATGATAAATCAATGCCAAACAGCAAATAGTGTGCAAATTTAAAAATAAGCAATGCTAAGCATTGCACACCTCTGCTTACCAGGTGTAAGCAATGTGTAGCCCAGCTAAATAGATTTGCCCATTGGTATGCCCCTTTAAGCAATGCCAACCTTAGGTAAGCAGGTTTGCCCATAGCATGGCATTTTTAAAACCATCCAATCATAGCAAAGTATGGGAAATTGGCCCTATTTAAACTCCACAGGCAGGAATACATCTCATAACTGGTTGAAGCTTCCTTCTGTAGGCACAATGGCCAGTGTTGGAGAAGGATCGCACTTCCAGTTGCAGTGCTGGGGCATCCAGGAGTCTAAGGTCATGGCAGGGCTCCTAGTAGAAGACCATGAAGAGAGACTGCTGCAGGGCCAGTACCAGGGTTCCCAATATAAAGCGAAAGCCTGAGACTGTCTCACCCGTGACCTCACCAGTGCCACTGGCATCCCTCGAACTGGTGAGCAGGTCAGGCATCACTATGCCGACCTGAAACGGAGAAAGAGTGAGCTCTTGGATCAGCAGTTTATAAGTACTCATTCTACTAACTGTTTAATAATTGCCTAGTTCATGTATATTATGGATAGATATGGCTAAATATTCCTCTTATGTCTCTGACAGCTGCAGTGGAGTGGGCTGTGAATCAGGAAGCCCATGGGTGTAGGCTGCAAAGGCTGCGTCACAAGGCAAGTTAGTAATAGTCTTGCATGTACTGTCATAAGAAATAAATCTAAAAAGTAGTAGAAAGTTAATTGCCAGTATAAAACCTGTATAGTGTATGGCATGTACTGAATAAACCAGACAATATGGCAGGAAGAGTCTCATATAGGTTGCATGTAAATAAAAGGGTAACAGCCTGGCAATAAAGGTCTAACTCCTGGGCTACTTGTGTTTACTCTGGTATCATATGGTAATGTAGCATTGCATTCTCTTAATAGTACTGTTGTATTAAGCACTGTTACCCACATGGTGCTACCTAAATAAAATGTGTAGGAATGTCTGTACATGACTGTTGTAATCACAAGGTCATATTGTACAACTAGGGAGACTTAGACAGAAATCAGTGAAAACATGCACAACAAAATCTGAGTAGCACACTCAACGGTGATGTAAACTGTTGTATTTTAGCACATACAGCCATGGTTCAAATCATGGGAGTGGTTGTAAGCTGTATGCATAATCATACCCCTAAACTGTACAGATTTTGTCAGAAAGTTCAGATAACTGGCTTAATTTTCCTGCCTGTCCCCCTGGCAAATCAGTGGGATGATCCCAGAAGTTTATGTAGCAAATAATAACATACAACTGATTGTCAGACATCATAACCATGAGAAATATATCTATGAGAACAAACCTGTCACTCTAGCAACTCACCAAATGTTATGAGAGCAATATGCAAATTATGCCCCATCTCTACCCCCGTGTTGTGAAGCTATGACCAGAGTGTGTGCAGTAACAGAGTGAGATGTGTGTGCATAATAATAATATAGAATCTGGTAATGTGTGGCAACATTCAGGTAGTATTAACAAACATTCCCTCCACAGGTCTGTCAGATAAGAAAACTGCCTGGACATAAAATATTGAAATCCTGGACTGGTACTGTTTAGTCTGGTATTGTATGGGATTGTTAGTGTTGCAGTTTCTCTGAATAATAATGTATTACTAATCACTGTCACCCACACTGTGCTACATAATAAAACTTTCTAGGAATCCCTGTATAAGACTGTTGTAATTACAAGGTCAGATTGTAAAACCAGGGGGGACTTATAGACAGAAAACAGTGAAAAGCTACACAACTATATCTAAATAGCACACTCAACTGTGATGTACACTGTTTTATTTTTAGCAAACACAACCATGGTTCGAATCCTGGGAGTGGTAGTAAGCTCTATGCATAATCATACCCCTCAACTGTACAGATTTGTTTAGAATGTCCAGATAATTGGCCCATATCCGCTGCATGTTACCCTGTCCCCCTGGCAAATCAGTGTGATGATCTCTGAAATTTAGACAGATTTTAATGACATATAACTGATTTTCAGACCTGTAAATATTCAGAAAATGTATATGAAAACAAACCTGTCATTGTAGCAACTCACCAAAAGTTTATGAGGGTAATTGTCAAAATATGTCCCAATTCCACCTGCATGCTGTCAAGCCTTGACCAGAGTGTGTGCAATAAAAGATTGAGAGGTATGTGCATAACATCAACCTGGAATCTGGGAATATGTGTAGAAATAGTCAGGTAGTGTTAACAAAGAACACCTCCACAAGTATGCCAGGTAAAAAGTGTATACTGTAGATAAAACACAGTTCACGTATATAGTTGTCTACAAACATACCATTGTCCAAACTAAGGTCATAGGCTAGTGTAATAATACCTGTAAGGTACTGACTACAGCAGTGACTAAAAAAGTACCGAGAACTACAGGGATATACAAGTTGTTAATTGACATCTGTCTCATACCCCACCATATCTGCAACAATAATCTAAATACACAACTCAATGGGTATGTGTACAATTACATTTACTGTTGGGACATATGTCCTATTGTTTGATAAATATTGAAATGTGTTTCTATGCAAGTGCCATGTTGAAATACTCCAACATTGGTGGCATGCTGCCATCAATGTAACCTGCATGCTGTTGTAATAGCCACTGCGGTTCCATATATGCATGTGTTCTGTTTGCTATGCAACTATTCCATATCTGGTGTTTTGGATTAATAGGAATATCTATGCATGCTGTTATACCTAATCCTGGAATATGTTGACTATTACTAACCCACATATGTTTTAAAATTGCAACACCATAGCACGTTTGGGAAGGCCGGTCCCAGCGGACCCACCTCTCCCACCTCATCTGGCCGTAGAACTGGGCACCAGTACATCTGGGGCCCACCTCGGGACCTCCTCATCCACTGGACCTGCACCACCTTCGGGTGGAACCACCTCAGGGGATGGGGCTCACCACCCCGGGAGTGGGTGCGGACAGGAAACGATCACCCATCATCAGGTCCGGGGTCTGGTGCATAGTGAGCTCTGCAGGAAGTTTGGAGATCAGCTACACCAGCTTGAGGGCCATGTGGCATATTTAGAGGGTCAGCCTGCACCTCCTACCCAGCCCCCAGCACAGCCACCTTCAGGGCTGTGAAGGTGCAGTGGTGACTGCCCATGGGTGGGGACCTCAGTCTCACTGTTTCCATTTGGGGGCTCATGGGCTTCCAACTTCCAAACACCGCTCCCCATCCAAGGTGTTTACCCCCCACACATGTTATATACCGCCCCTGTATGCTGTCTTGTCTGTCTTGTCTGTCAACCTACCCAACCTACCTCCCCAAATATACCTACTATCCTTCCCCAACATTCCACTCTCACCTTAAGAAAAAGAAGAAAAGGGCAATGTGTTACCCCCAAAAAATCTTGCCCCATACATAGCTGTCCATTTCACACGTGTCCACTGGACACATGTAATCTGGTGTAATTGGCTTCACAACATATTACTGTTGTCCTCTCCCCTTTCTCAGGAGTTTGACTGTCCAAATCTACCTCTAAATTCAGTGTATATGCACAGCTGCTGGTGTAGAAGAAATGGGCAGCTATGGACCTTGCCTAAACCCGTCCAGCACATCCCTAGCTATTTTCCCTACTGTCTTTCCCTCTTTGTGCCCCTTTTTCACAACTTTCCTATCACCCCTTTTTCCTAGTCTTTTAAAGAAATTACAGCAGGGGTAAGTGGGAGTCAGCACTTTTAAGCAACAGTAAGCTGGTTTTAGCCTGTTTGCATAGGGGTAAGCAATGCCTACATAGGATAAGCAATTTAGAGGCTAAATGAGTGTAAGAATATTTAATCAGAAGTTAGCATTGCTTACCGTCGGGCAAACCCATGCAAACCCACTTACAACTGCTTAAAAGTGCCTTAATCACTCTGTATCTAACATCACTTATCCTGCCAAGCAACAGAATAATCAGTCTTTACAATTCTCAAACCCAGGATCCTGCACACCATAGCCAAAGTGATTTACCACTAAACCATGTTAGATATATATAAATCTGATGTTTTCTAAAACATATCATCCAGCACAGTCATTCAACAGTAGAGGAAATATATTTATATATATAGATGTATATATATATATATATATATATATATATATATATATATATATATATATATTAATATATATATGAAAACAAATAGATATATGTATATATCTATAGATATATAAAAGACCACAACAAATACATATATGACCAAAGGCATTGTTAATGGAGGTGAGGGAGCCCAATTTAAGTACCTCTTGTAATTATTGATATCATCCCCCTCCTCCACAGCCAAATAGATCTGCCTTGCAACACAATACCAACACTTGCAAGTCTCATACCCAGGACCCTACACAGCATAGCCACAAGAAGTTAACAGTAATCCATCTCACCTGTACAATGTCAGGATGGTATCAATAAGATATCATGCAGAACGGTCTGTCTACCATAGGGAATGTACAATGTGGAAGAAGTAAACATTCCAATGATACATATACACACACACATATATGCAGATATGTATATATATATATATATATATATATATATATATATATATATATATATATAAATATATAGTATATACAGATAGTATAGATAGATATAGTAATACAGAAATCCTTATTTCCAAAATTCAGCTTAATAAATATAAATCTATCTATATCATTTGTACTTATCTTCCCCCAGTAATAACACTAACACCCTAGAGAATATCCTTAGTTGGCTCTCCACAAACTACTCACAGGAAACCATAGTACTTGGTGACTTTAATATCAGTTGGAAGAGGTGTACCACAGAACAGCCTTCTACCCATATAAACCTTTATGGTTTTACACAAACCATTACATCCTCCATGAGGACTAATTAAGTTAACAACAAGGAAAGAACCCTTGAATGGATCCTCATAAATAGTCACCACCAAAATTACATAGCAGGAACCCTCCCCGAAGACATAAGTGACCATTCTCTTACCTTCTTAATTAGAAATAACAGTGACATTCCAAACCCAGCCACATATAGGACAACAAGATCCAACAAATATTTCAACCCTGATACCTTTCAAAAAGAACTTAAAGCATGTGATTGGTCTCCCCTAAAACAACTACCATTAGAAGAAGCAGTTATATATTTCAATTCTAAATTCTTAACTATTCTTGACCAGCATGCACCAACTTATACAATTAGAATTAGAGTTAAACCAGCCCCATGGCTTTCTAAAGCACTAAACAAAAAATCCTCCTTAGAAACAAAGTCTGGGCAAACTGGCGCACTACTAAAGACCCTGCAGATCACTTAAAGCTTGGACAAAAAAAGCCATACAGTTGGACAAAAGTAGTTTTTACTTTCAGCTCCAACAAACCCACCAAAACAAACCTCAGAAATTCTGGTCAGGCATTAATAAACTTCTACACCCAGGTCGATCACTCACACCCACCCCCTCAGGTTCTGATCACAGTAGTCACAAGCAAATAGCCAACACCTTCAATACTTTCTTCACAGAGACCATTCAATCACTTGCCAATCAGCTATCCCCTGACACCTCATCTTCAACCACCTCAAACTCTAACACACCTCAATCATTTCACTTTCAACCTGTTCCCACATCCCTTATCTGTACCCTAATTCAAAAACTTAAACCTACCACCCTCTCAGCAGATCTACTACCTGCAGAATACCTACAAAAAGCTGCAAAAGCCATAGCCTACCCCATATCCATCCTGATTAATAGAACCATTACTGAAGGTAACATTCCATCAATCTGGAAAATTTCATATATCATCCCCCTGCATAAAGGTGGTAACTCCAACGAATTATCAAACTATAGACCTATAGCCATATTATCTCCACTGGCAAAAATCATGGAGAAATGCATTCACAAACAGCTGTTAAGCTTCATATTAGAAAACAACTTATTAGCTAACAGCCAACATGGTTTTAGACCATTCCATAGTACTACCTCTGCTCTTTTATCCTTCTCTGATCACATTAATAAATATCAAAATAATGAGCTTCTATCCTCCGCCCTCTTTATTGATTTGTCAAAAGCATTCAACATGGTAAACCACCAACTATTCATTAACATACTCAAAAACCTGTCACTAAATACAGTGGCTATACAATGGTGCCAGTCCTACCTAAACAGCAGGCAACAGGCTGTATTATGGGAGAATAACTTATCTTCTAACCTCCTGATTACCCTTGGTGTCCCTCAGGGCTCCATACTAGGACCACTCTTATTTTCTATATTTATAAATAACATACATGCTGCAATACCTCAAGCTACCTGTATCCAATATGCAGATGATTCAACATTAATATGCTCAGCCACTTCTCCATCAGATCTTCAGTCACTAGCCCAAAATGTGTTTAATTCAGTTGAGAAATGGCTTCTACACCGATGTCTTATCTTGAACCCCAAAAAGACAAAGCTTCTACTATTTACTCCCACCCGTAGATCCTCCCCACTTAATTTTACTGTTACATCAAGTAATGGTACTATCATCTCTCTGTATCTCACTACAAAACTACTTGGAGTACTAATAGATAATAACCTTACCTTTGATTCCCATATAAACAGTACTATAAAAACAGTCAACAAGAAACTAGGTTCCCTCTATAGGATCAAACCCTTTCTAACCCCACTAGCCAGGTCCACTATTGCCCATACCTACTTAATCTCTACCCTACTATATGCCTCCGCTGTATATACTAAACTCTGTAAAAGCAACTTGAGCCAGCTGGCAATCTCCTACAATAACATTTCCAGATTTGCAACTGGGTCTTCCTACAGAACCCATCATTGTCACAATCTTAAACAGCTAGGATGGTTAGAGCTGCCAAATATTTTAACATTTAACCAACTAGCAGTTGCCCACAAGATCTTGTATCAACCTACTAACACACCAATACTGACAAATCTTATTACCCTCTATAGCAACCTAAAGACCTTACGCTCATCTAATAAACAACTTGTGCAAATATGTAAAACTAACAATTTAGCTGGTGACTCTGTTCTCTAACACTATTGGCAAAACCTGGAACTCTCTTCCTAGTGATCTAACCTCCATTACCTCAAGCACCCTATTTAAAAGCAAACTGAAAACATACCTTAAAGCACAGTGGTTATGCCCCTGTGCTAACCCTGACTAACTACTTCACTTACCAATGGGTATTACTCATTTTATCTGCATGTGCTAGATACTTTTCTGTTACCTAAAAAGAATATGCATCTGTGCAGTTGAAAAAAAAAATTTACTTGTGATTTCATTGCTATGACTAAGTATACCAGATATGTACTAAATTTGTGAGTAAAATTCCAAAGTAAAGTAAAAAACTGTAATGTACCCCGATTTTTTTTGTAAATTCTCTTACTATAAATAATATTGCAAATGTGGAGTTTTCTCCCCGGGCCTCTACTGAAAATGGACATGTATCCAGTTGGACTAGCCTGGTCAACAAATGTGAAATAAAATAAATAAAATAAAAAATATATATATAGATATGTATATACGCATACAGACACATATACATATATTACTGGACTGTACAAGGATACACACATTTTGTCCAGCTGTAGCCCACATATATATGGACCCTACCCTACAATATGTGTGGGGGTCCACAGCATCACTGGAATGATGGCAGGAATGCCAACATGACATAATGATAGGCCACTACTTAACAACCTCTTGCTGCATGACATATGGACAAAGCCTGGTATATAGCTGGAGGACAAAGGATGGAACACTGGGCCAGCCATATTTGCAATATTGTTATACACTGAGAAAGTTGCTGGTGTTACAAGATTGGTTGCAACATACTGTTATTCAGGAATATGAAGTCAGAAACACAAATGGATGTAGCCATGTACTGATAGCACTCAACAGACAGAATTCCAGTGATATATCTGAGACAAGATCTGTGTGGTGAACAGACAAAACATAACAGCCAATCCTCTGGCCATCATGTGGATAGACCCACAGCTGAGAGCTTTGCAGACAGACTGCATTCCATGCTAATCTAGTATGTACACACAAACTCTGTAAAACTAGCATTATACAATGTATATAACAACACTACTCACACTGTCCGTAGGTCTGAAACCTTATACAAATATGTAGTTGGCCTGTGTCTGCAAGTCTTGTTGTAAGAGGTATTGCTACCTGCTGTCTGTAACACTGCTGACCACACACAGGAAGGATGTCCTCCATACAGGAAAGGTAAAGGGACACCACCCACATGATTTAGTAATTTATAGTAGTGGGTTGCCATGACAGAGGTAATTGGAAGTACTACATAGCTGGCTCCATGCAGGTAGCAAGTGGTGAACACTGATTGGTGCAGACGCCATCAGCTGATCATGTGCATCACCTAAAAAAATCCATGCTGCAATAGAGTCAAAGCAGCTCAATCCCTGTAGTGGAGAGAGACACAGAGAGAAAAAGAGTAAATAAAAACAAACAAACAAACCAGTTAAAAGAAAAGTATCTACACCAACTGAACCTACAAACATCCCTACATGACTAAGGGGAAACATAAAACTGTATTCAGAAGAGACAACAATCCTACAATAGGTATGTGAAACATATATGCATGTAATTGAATGTAGTACCTGTGCTATAACAATGGGATAGATGATGTGGAAAGATTTATATGTGCCATCAGAAGTTGTTGCTGTAATGATGTCCTGCTGAACAACTGCTATGGACAATAGTGTCTGTCCCTGTGGGCAGTGGGCCATACCTGTCAAATGTGTAGATCAGCACTGAATGACAAGATGTAAGCCATCACAGTGTGTGTTCTGTACCGCAAGACATGTATATTAGTGTCGCAAATAGCTGGTAGTGGAAGTAATGCTGTTATGCTAGACACATGAGTTTCAGAGCCCACCAGTTGCAGGACAGTCATGTTAACACGTAATGTAGCATGCACAAATGCCATAGGTGAGTAATAGGCTTACCTGCAATCTGTCCTTATATATACCCCACTAATGTTAGACTGTGTCCACATGTGACACTTGTCTGTGTTGAAGCAAGGCAGGACAGTGCAGCTGTAAAGGAAGGAGAGTTAGAGAGTGTGGATATATATATATATATATATATATATATATATATATATATATATATATGTATACATGTACGTCTACAGCTATACAGACACACACACACATATATTTATATATATATATATATATATCCACAACTTAAAATATATATCTACGCATATATATATATATATATATATATATATATATATATATATATATATCTGTGTGTGTGTATATATATATATATATATATATATATATATATATATATGTGTGTGTGTGTGTATATATATATATATATATATATGTGTGTGTGTGTGTGTGTGTGTGTGTGTGTGTGTGTGTGTGTGTGTGTATGTGTGTATACACACACACACACACACACACACACACATATATATATATATATATATATATATATATATATATATATATATATACATACTGTTGAATGACAGTGCTGCACGATATGTGTGAGAGAGCATCACACATATCTATACACACACATACACACACACACACACACACACACACACACACACACACATATATATATATATATATATATATATATATATATATATATATATACACAGTAGTAAGTGGGTGCAAAATGGACAGTTATGTCTGGTGTGAAATTCATGCTGCGAACACATTGCCCTTGTTTGTGAAGGTGGGATTGGTATTTTGGGGAAGGATAGTAGGTATATTTGGGGAGGTAAGTTGGGTTGGAAGACAGACAAGACAGCATACAGGGGCAGTGTATGACACATGTGGTGGGTAAACACCTTGGATGGGGAGTGGTGTTTGGAATGTGGAAGCCCATGAGCTCCCATATGGAAACAATGGGACCAAGGTCCCCACCCATGAGCAGTCACAACTGCATCGTCATGGCCCTGAAGGTGCCTGGGCTGGGGGCTGAGCAGGAGGAGCATGCGGACCCTGTGATTATGTACTGAGGGCCTCAAGGTGGTGTAACACATCCCCCAAGTCTCTGCAGAGCTCCCTATGCACCAGACCCTGGACCTGACTTCAGGTGACAGGATCATGTCTATGTGTGCTCCCAGGGGGATGAACACCATCCCCTCAATTGGTTCCATCTGAAGATAGTGCAGCACTAGTAGATAATGAGGTCCCAGGGTGGATTCCAGATGTGATGTGGCCTGGTAACATGGCCAGATGAGGTTGGAGAGGTGGTTCTGCTGGCAACTGTCTTCCCAAACATGCTATTGTCTCACAGTTATAGAACATATGTGGGTAGTAATAGTCCACATATTCCAGAATTATGTCTAACAGTATGCATTAATATCCCCATTAACACAAAATACCAGAAATGCAGCAGTCACATAGCAAACAGAACACATGCATATATGGAACCATAGTGACCCTTTCAATGGCATGCTTGTGACATTGTTCGTAACAGGCCACCAATGATAGTGTTTCAACATGTAACATGACTACAAACACACTGCACAAAGTGTTGTACAATACGATACATGTCCCAACAGTAGGTCTGCTGTAAACATACCCGTTGAGTTGTGTGATCAGATTGTTGCTGCAGATATGGTGGAGGGGAGACAAAGATGTGCATTAACAGTTATTATATCCTTGCAGTATGAGGTCCTTAGACCTGTTTTCCTCTTTATGTCTTTCAGGCACCATGTCTTGGGAGAGGTTGCCAGTGTACACACCCCAGGAGAATGAAGTCATCTTTCAATACCTAGTGCAGCACTACCACACTCTGTTCGGACATACAGCCCATGATCTGCAGGAGAGGACCACCCTGTGGAATAATCTTGTCCACAGGGTAAATGATGTCAGTCTGCATAACTGTAGTTATGAGCAGGTCTGACATTGGTGCACTGATCTACTCCGCCATGCCCGTCGGCATGCTGCTATGGTTAGGAGGGACCAGCTTGCCATGAGGGAGGTCATGCCATCCAGCCAACCCCTGACACATACTGAGGAGCTCCTCACCAGCCTCAGGGCACCTGCCACCTGCAAACAGAAGATCCGGCGGAGAGCATTGTGGAGGTGGGTGCTACCCACACAATGGCTGAGGAGCATGCAAGTAAGGCCACAGGGCACATTAGTAGACCACTGTTGTGTATTCATCTGCAACTGTAGAGTTTAATCATGCATATGTGACATGAAATATATATAGTCTGTTGCTGCATTGTAGTAATAAACAGATGTGCATAATCAGTAGCATTGTGGGTTTGTACTGTTGGGTTTACCTTTATAACTCCAATCACAGTGGTTCGAGTTCTCATATGAGCGACTGGAAACCATGAAAGTGAAAATGTCAACACTCCCTAATGTTCAAAAAACAGCAAATCGAAAAGCAGATTTGCTATTTTTCAAGCATTAATCTCAAACAAAAAAAAAAAAAACAAGTGTAAAGCAGGGAGGCAAGCCCCCATGCACCCCCCATGTGGGGGGCTGAACCCCCCCCACACCCCCCAACTTTATTATTCTAACTCCGAGATTGCCCTACAGTGGGAAAAGGAACCATTTCCCAATCCCCACTATAGTGCAATCCGCCCCAGAATGTCGAATGTGCAGTAAGCGAATCTCACTGTGCATTCGCTCATTGCACATTCAAACCTTTTTCCGTTCGGCGTTTGCAAATCTTGCAAACTGCCTTTCGGAAAATTTCTGTTTGCCCTTGTGCAATACGCACATGTAAAGGTAAACCATACTGTTTATGTACTGCAATGCTGCTCCCACCCTGTGCCAATGCCAAAGGTGTGGCTACTGACATCACATCTCTCACACAACTATGTAGGTCCCTCTGGTATACCTCCGGGGTAGCAGCCTATAGCTGGTGAGTATGGTGTTTGTTCAAGTTTGCTGGCAGTGCAGTACCTGTGTCGGCAATCACCGGGACTCTGCATAAGTGTGGCCCATGGGTCAGGGTAGTCAGATGGGACAGTTCTTCCACAGGAAACATCAGCCAGGGCTCTCTACAGGTAGCGAATGCATAACATCAAAAGTCCCCTAAAGGCATGCATTGCAATGTGTACTGGTGTACCACGACCAAGTTGGAAACCTACAGACAGTATCAATTAAGATATATGTGCTGCACAACCAACACCTCACCCCACCTCAGGCCCACCATCCCCACCTTTACCTTGCTGGTACAAGTGAAAACCTATATGTTTGCCATTCATTAGCAGGGACTAGGCTGGTACACATGGTGTTCAGAGTTTGGGATACTGCAAAATGACACATGTGTAGACCATAGTTGTCAAGCATCTGCAAAAAGGCTGAGGATGGGGAGGGGGTGTCATCCTAAAACACAACAGTGCACTGAAGCAGAGATCCAAAGCTCGCTAAGAATAGCTGTATCTCCCCACAGTCAAGGTCATGTATTGTGGCAGACATAACCCTGACTTCACAGCAACAGTGACAGCACTGTGTGACCTCCAAGAGCTGTGCACATGAGTTGACCTTGCAATCATGCAGAGTTGGGGGGCATTTGTAGGGTAGAATGACCAAATACTGGCAAATTCAGATGGCCCATGCTAGTATACCACTTCCAGGAATAGTGACTGCTGTAGTACACATAACAGTTGGTGCAACAAACCATCATGATAAGGGTGTGCACACATATGCACCCCACCCATAAATTGTATGCATCTCAGTCAGCATCTGCACAACTAACACATTTGTTTAATGCTGCATTTGATTGCACAGGCCATATGTCACATATCAAGTTCATGTAATGCTAACATATGCAGTAATGTGGCCCACTGGCATATCAGAAAAGAGGGTGCCATACCAATAAGGGTGTGTACACTCCTCATAGCCACAGTAAGGTTTGAAGGTTGCCAGTGTAATTGTATTTTATTGGCCATACAGGCACCGCTGATGATGAGATCTGTAAATCAGACATCAGGCATTCACAAATTACATATGTCCACATATCATCCTAGGTATGTGTTCGACAAACACATAGGGGCTGTGATCAGCAGAGCAAACATAACTGACACACATATACACATTCAGCAATGGTGTGTACACCTGTGAGGTATGGTGCACAGTACATGCCAGGGTGCCGAACAGGTGCACAGCAATACTGTATACATGGGCACAGTGTGTTCCAGGGGAAGGGGCATCACCTACTAACACAACCCATGCATCACAGAGATGTATAATGTTGATAACAGGGATTGACTATAGCTGCACTGCATACTGTTGAGTGCATATGTCATGCATGTTGCCAGATGGGTAATGAGAGGTCTGTGTGTAACATCTTTGTGCATCTTCACCTGTAAGTGTGTGTGTGTGTGTGTGTGTGTGTGTGTGTGTGTGTGTGTGGGGGGGGGTGAATTTGTCTGTAAGTGCTATCTGGTGGAGTGGGAGGGGGTTGATGTATGTAGAATGTGTTTGTGTGTGTGTGTATGTGTGTGTGTGTGTGTTTCTGTCTGTGTGTCCATGTATGCTCATTTGTGAGTGTGGAGTTGTTCATACATCTCAACTTCCCTTAGAAATCGTGCAATAGATGGAAATGGACAGACACATTACACACCAGGAATACTTTTCTTAAATGTAATCACAGGAAAGCTGATAGAATAATGAAGTCTGCAACATGAAAGATGCATTGGAAGGGAAAACTAGAGACCAGGGATACGTTTTGAATTGCAATCAGCAGAAAGGTGAAAGAATACCCAAGTATGCAGCACTAAGGATGCATTGGGGAATTACTAGGCAACACCATAGATTGTTGCCAAATATTACTGTAGTCCACATAAAAAGTTAATATAGCAACAGATCTTACACCAACTGAACAATAGTTAAGTATGAAAATCCAGTGCATGACATTATTGACTGACTGTAGTAGCCCATAACATATGGGGGCCATGCTCAAGACTTCTGGACAAAACCAGGGTGAACACTTGACGACATCAGGGAGTCTTTGAAAAAATGACTCCAATCAAGTTAAAGAGTTAATGGAGTAATAGGTCATGTTTTGTGATAATTTTCTAAGCAATTAGAATAGTGATACGTTAATGCTTGGTATTATTGACTGTATTGACTGAAGAAAATAAGAGAGAAAAACTAGGGGCATTCTGTAAACTCAGGGACAGGTAAGTAGTATGGTGGAATGTCAGTGTGTGTGTGTGTGTGTGTGTGTGTGTGTGTGTGTGTGTGTGTGTGTGTGTGTGTGTGTGTGTGTGTGTGTGTGCGTGTGTGTGTGTGTGTACTGTTAAGCAATGACATGCAGGTCTTAAAGTGTGTTTCTTGTTTTCCCCTCACGGGTGGCAAGGTGGGTCAGGGTCCATCCTGCAGGCAATCTGATGTTAGTGTCCATACAGACACTGATAATGATAATAGGTGTATTGAGGCACAGGCATGGTTGTCACGGGCTGAAGCTGCACCATGGTTTGACATTCCAGTGTTATCTACCCTATCCCCGCAGACAGTCACATTGCTTATACATACCCTATCACCAGTGGCCATAGCTGAGGGGCAGTTGGCGGTTGGTTGCATGGGACAAGACAGTGTGGCATCTATGGCATGTGTGTCTGGACACAGCAGCCATAGCCAGATGTCCCATGGGTTACCACATAGGCAGATGTACAGGGATGCTCATAGGAGGGCTGCTGGTCATCATGCTCCTGGCAGAGGTGCCACATCTGATGCCACCAGATGCATGTTTCAGGTTATCATGGAGGTGCAGGCACATATGGAACGGTACACCAGAGAGGGTCTGAGGCTTCAGAGGGCTACTCATTCAGCTGTTATTGACAACATCCGTGATCTTGCAGGTGCCCAACATTATTTTGCCGAGGTCATTGATAGATGGCTGGGTGAGATGGTGGGAATCCTCGACCGTGGAATGTCTGTGCTCGAGCATATGGTGGGAGTCATGCAATGGCCACATGGATGTAGGCCAGCAACACCAACAGTTGGAGGTCGACGTTTATGTGCCAGAGCTCAGAGCTGCTCCCATAGTGGTAGTACCAGCCCCAGCACTGGAGGGGGGTGCTCTCCACACCACAACACAGCAGGCCATGTGCATGTGGACTTGGGCAGTCCCAAGAGGGACCTGGATCTGGTGGACATATGTCATTATCAGGGGAGAGTGTCATATCGTGGCTTGTACCTGGTGGTGCCTGTGGAACCCCTGGCTGGCAGAGATCTCGTATCCATGGCCAGAAACAGTGAACTGCACACCCTACCAGGTACTGTCTGCAGCTGTCCAACAAACCGCTGTATAGGGCAGCCACATGGCAGAACTGTGTGCATGCATACACACACACATTACCAACACAGCTAGGGAACCCCATATCTACATACACATCACAACAGCCCAATTAATAATTAACCCCCACACACACACACACACACACACACACACACACACACACATGATGTCAAATGTATGAATCAGCCTAGGTCTCTGGCAAACCAACAAGACATCCTGTGCATATGATGATACCTGTGCCACATCCCTGTCATCCATAACATTGATGCAGGGACAGGCTAATATGGTTCTGATGCACAGGGTGACTGTACTATGGTGTACCAACGTAATGCTGTGTAACATGTTGTCAGCAGTAAAGTTTAATGCTTACATGTCAGGAAGTGTAGCTGTCCAGCCATGATGCATTATAGCTGTTATTAACACTGAGTGATTGTGGTCTCCATAATGTATTCCGTTTGTGTTGTAGGTGTCCATGTGTCAAAAGGATGATGGTCTGCTGTTGTATCCTACAAAGTGTCTGGCACTGTGGTGACACCTTGACTGTGCCATATCCTGGGTACAGGTGAACACATGTCACAGGTCTGTATAACAGTTATTGCATGTGCCACATGGCTGATAGGTTTTGGGGTTTATACAGGTGAGTGCATGGTGGCTGATATCAGCAGCCCTTCTACAGTGGACAATGGTAAGTATACTGGGTAGTACACACCATATGTTTGTGTATTACACACACAGAGGCTTTGGTGTTGATGCAATACACACAGAATACTGTACACATGGATGTATGTACCTGTGCAAGGAACCCGTTTTAGCCTATGTAATTCCACCAAGACAGAATAGGCACAACAAGGCATTGGGAAATAAGCAGCCTGCTAGTTTAATGTAATTGACGATGGTGCTGGCAGGGTATATGTCCCCTTCCCCAATGTAGTGCAATCCTCAATGCAGTAAACATAGGTGTGCTGGTATGGGTGGTACAGCCCTACTCTTTGGAGGGTGTGAGATTCTGTTGAACTGCAGATAGTGTAATTGATAACTACTTAACCTGTTAACATGAACTGTACAGTATTACATCCAGCTAAGTGGGGGAATGCACTCAGCAGTAACTGCGATGATGGTGGGTGTGTCCACAAGAGCCACACCCAGCTTTATATATCAACCCCAGTATCGCTGTACACCTATACAGTGGGGAAGAGGGCATTTACACATCTAACACTAGTTGTGATGGAAGGCAATTCCACAGGATGATACCTGTGAAATGTTAGCATTTGTCAGGCAGTTCTCGGACAGATGACCTCCTGGGACATGTATATTCTGCAAATGGAAGTAGATTCCTTCACATACACACACACTCTTACTTGCCAACACTGGGACTAGAACCCCTACCTAGGTATATAGTGCTACTGATGTGTGTGGCCTTAATTGCACACACCACACAACTTTTACGATGAGGTGTGTTCCAGGTTACATGTTACGTGAAGAACATCCCAAGGCCCTGTACAGTATGGTAATGGGGGATGTACTGGAAGTTTATGGACAATAAATAGTGTGACATACTGTCATATACACATTGACAAACACATAACAGTCATACACACATCTTACAGACATGGGCTTATCAGTGCTAACTACCTTGTCAGTGTGTCCATTCTGTTACAGATAAGTTGCATACAGCACATGCATAACTGGGCTGGATAGTGTTATCAGTTAGCTGGAATGTTGATGGTGACAGTGGTCCCCATACAGTGGAACATGGGACATGTACTGGGGTTCCATGATGTAAAGACAGTATATCCAGCCCCCACACCCCACGGTGGATATTGCACGCACTGAAACCCATGATAATACTCTGACATACCCACCATCACACATTGACCAGGACTGAGATGCAAACCCTTGTCTATCCCAAGAGTGCTACTACAGGGATATGCATCTAATGCACATGCCACAGGGATAGTAGGGTGATGCATTGTCATGGCTCCCCTACAGTCAGCAACATCACTATCCCTAATACTGTGTGGCAAGGCATATTGTATTAGGAGAATGTGGCCTCAGAATGCTGTATCCTGTAAATATACACACTTGCACACATACATACACTTGCCAGAACTCAGATTGTATCCCATGCCTATCAACCTGTTTGTACAACAGTGTTGTGCTGGTACTGCAATCTCCAGGTAGACCTTAGGGTAAAGAGTGCAACAAGATACATGTAATGTCTAGTACAGCAGCAGCCACA